>NW_017732299.1:517387-518587 GCF_001890085.2 Hipposideros armiger | reverse complement strand
CTCCTCCCATCTATCACCCCAACAAATCTAGTACCCATCTGACACCAAACATAGTTATACAATATTATTGACTATATTCCTTATGCTGTACCCTATATCTCCACGACTACTGTGTAACAACAATCAATTTGTACTTCTTAATCTCTTTACCCTTTACATCCACCCCTAACCTCCCTCCCATCTGGCAACCATCGAAATGCTCTGTATATCTATGAGTTTGTTTCTGTTTTGTTTGTTTGTTCATTTTGGCCTTTAGAATTGAAATCACATTGCATTTGTATTTCTCTCAGCACACTCAGCAAATACCCTCCAGGTCCATCCATGCCGCTGCAGATGGCAAGAGCCCATTCCCTTCAATGGCCAAGCAATTTTCCATTGTATATATGTACCACCTCTCTTTATCCATTCACCCACTGATGGACACCCAGGCTGTCTCCCATTTTGGCCATTGTAAACAACGCTGCACCGAACATATGGATGCACACTTCTCAAGTAATGTTTTGGGTTTCTTAGGATAAATATACAGATGTGGGATTATTGGGCCCTTCTTTGTCTCCTGTTAATAGCCTTTGTCTTAAAGTCTGTTTTGTCTGCTATAAGTATTGCTACTCCAGCTTTTTGTTTGTTTATTTCCATTTCACGAAATATCTTTTCCCATTCCTTCACTTTGAGTCTGTGTATATCTTTCAATCTGAAGTGAGTCTCTTATAGGCAGCATATATAAAGGTCTTGCTTTCATATCCATTCAGCCACCTTTCTTTTGATTGGACCATTTAATTCATTTACATTAAAAGTAAATGAATGTTGATAGATATGTAGTGATTGCCATTTTATTATTCATATTTTTAATTTTTTTCCGACTTGTAGTCCCTGTAAAATTCCTTGTAATACTGGATTGATAGTAATGAATTCCTTTAGCTTTTTCTTGTCTGAGAAGCTTTTTATCTGTCCTTCGATTCTAGGTGATAGCTTTGCTGGGTAGAGTAGTCTTGGTTGTAGGTCCTTACTTTTCATCACTTTGAATATTTTGTGCCAATTCCTTCTGGCCTGCAATGTTTCTGTTGAGAAATCAGCTCATGGTCTTATGGGAGCTCCCTTGTAGGTAACTGACTGCTTTTCTCTTGCTGCTTTTTAAAAAAATTATTATTAGTTTCCAGTGTACAAAACAACATAATGATTAGTTATCTACACACCTCACAA
>NW_017732299.1:512104-513287 GCF_001890085.2 Hipposideros armiger | reverse complement strand
TTTTGCCTTGCCTGTGACCAGCCTGCAGCTACCCAATAGTAGTTACAAAGCTGTATTTCATTGGTTGCTACCTTTGCTTTACCTGGAGGTGTATGGTGGTCACCTCGCTCTGAACCAAGGCTGGTTGCCACCAGTATTGTGCCTGGGGCAGTTTAGTAAAAGTCCCAGGACTCCCTAGGCCTACTGCCACCTGCCCGCTGCCCTGAAGGCTCAACTGTTGAAAGAGCCTCTTGTTGTGTGTGGGCCAGTCTGGTTGACCCAGTGCTGAGAGTGCTGTTGAACATGTAGCACCAGCTGGGCAGGGCGAGGTCCCAGGGAGTCATGATTCATGGCTGGTAGTTTATAGAAGGTTAATGCAGGTTCAGTTCTTGCACCAGTTTTTGGCCTGTGACCTCTTTGCAAAATGCCCTGAGAGCACCGCTGCCAGACACCGCTCACCTCAGGGCAGTTGTTCTGTAGTTTAATTGTGATTTTGAGGTGGCTGTGGGAGGATCAAGCACAGTGTTTACCAACTCCACCATCTTGACCAGAAGTCAGGGTTTATTATTATTTTTTAACAATGTGTTTAAGCATGGACTTTGTTTTGACTTGTTTAATTTATTCTATCTGGGATATGTTGTACTTCCTGGATTTATGGATTCATATTTTTCATCAATTTTATAAATTTTACCTTCATTACCTCTTTACATACTACTTTTTCTCCACTCATTCACTATTTTCTTCTTTTACAACCCATGAGAACTATGCTAGGCCTTTCCTTCTATTCTCTGTACCTTTTAACATCCCTCTTACATTTCAATCCCTTGTTTCTCTATGATATATTCAGGGTAATTTTTGGACATATTTTCAAGTACAACTAATTGTTTCTAATCTGCTCTTTAATCAATTGGTTTAGTGTTGTCTTTCCTATTTTTTTAACCTTTCAACAGTTATAATTGCCATAGATAGGTGTTATTTTCTTTCTCTCCAATGTTTTTATTTCTAGTAGTATAGTATTGATAGCCCAACCTTATAATTATGTCTTTTATTTTTTAAAACAGTATATGCATAGCTATCCTGCAGTTTTTTCCTACAATTTCTATATCAACAAACTCTTGGGAGTCAAAAAAATATTTCTTTTTATTTCTTCTGGTTCTCAGTTATAAAAACTGGCATTCTTTTGGGTTTGACATTTTTGTTTGTG
>NW_017732299.1:508840-509684 GCF_001890085.2 Hipposideros armiger | reverse complement strand
AGTGACTATCCTATTTTATAGTAAAGAAATGAACATTTCCTTCATTGTGGGGGTGACTGCTTCCTCAAATGCGTAGACATCAACACAAAGCTACCAGAAACATGAAAAAGCAAGGAAACATGACACCAACAAAGGATCACAATAATTTTCTAGTAAATTACTCCCAAAGAAATAGAGATCTGCAAGTTACCTATGAAATAATTAAAAGTAATTATTTTAAGGAAGCTCAGTGAGCTTCATTAGAACACAGATAGACAATTCAATGAACTCAGGAAAACAATGCATGGAAAAAACGAGAAGTCAACAAACAGATAGAAATTGTAAAAACAAACAGAAATTTTGGAGCTGAAAATACAATGAATACAATAAAAAATGCAATAGAGCTCTTCAACATTAGGCTCAATCAAGCAGAACAAAGAATCTGTGAACAAGATAGATGTCTTGATATTATCCACTCATAGGAGAAAAAGAAATAGGAATGAAAAAGAATGAAGAAAGCCCCTGTGAATTATGGGATACCATCAAGCAAAGAAACATTTGTAATATGGAAGCCCCAGAAGAAGAGAGAGAGAAAAGAACAGAAAACTCACTTAAAGAAATAATGGCTGAAAATGTCCCAAATTTGGGCAGAGATATGGCCATCCAGGGAAATGAAGCTCACAGATCCCTAATCAGGTCAACCTGAAGAGACCTTCATGGAGACACCTTATAATCAAACTCTCAGACAAAAACCAAAGACAGAATTTTGCAATCAGCAAGAGAAAAATAACTCATATATAAGGGAAAACAATATTTTCAATCTATTGTTGTGAATCTGTGGATGTGGAGAGCCAACTGTATGCAT
>NW_017732299.1:504094-506252 GCF_001890085.2 Hipposideros armiger | reverse complement strand
TGGGACAGAATAGAGATCCCAGAAATAAACCCACACATAATGGTAAAGTAATTTTTGGCAAGGATGTCAAGAGCACACAATGGGGAAAGATACTCTCTTTAATAAATGGTATTGGGAAAATGATATACGCACACAAATATGTGAAACTGGACTTCTATCTTACACCACTCATTAAAATTAAGTCAAAATGGTTTAAAGAGTTAACTGTAAGACCTGAAAACATAAAGTTTCTAGATGAAAACATAGGAAAAATCTCCTTGAAATTGGTCTTGGCAATAATTTCTTGGATAAGACGCCAAAAACACAGGCAACAAAAGCTAAAAATAAACAAGTGGGACTACATCTATCTAAAGAGCTTCTGCACAGCAAAGGAAACAATAAATTGAAAAGGCAACCTGTGGAATGGGAAAAATATTTGCAAACCATATATCTGATAAGAGGTTAATATTAAAAATGTGTGAAGAACTTATACAACTCAATAGCAAAAAAGCAAATAATTAATTAAAAATGGAAAAATGACCTGAATAAATATTTTTCCAAAGAAGACATACAGATTGCCAATAGGTACATGAAAAGGTACTGAGCATCATTAATCATTGGGGAATGACAAAATCAAAAACAAAATGACACCTTTACAGATGGCTATTATCAAAAACACAAGACATAGCAAATGTTGGCAAGGATATGGAGAAAAGGGAACTCTTATTCACTGTTGGTGGGAAATTGGTATAACATTATAGTGCTTTCTCAAACAATGATCCAGCAATTCCACTTCTGAGTATTTATCTGAAAGGAATGAAATCAGTATATTGAAGAGATATATGTTCAGCCCCATGTTCATTGCAGCATTATTCACAATAGCCAAGATATGGAAACAACATGAACAATTTCCAATGGATGACTGGATAAAGAAAATGTGGTATATATAGACAAAAGAGCATTATTCAACCATGAAAAAGAAGGAAATAGAGTGGTGGTTGCCAGGGACTATGGGCGGGAGAAATGGGGAGATTTAGGACAAAGGGTACAAACTTTCCNTGAACAATTTCCAATGGATGACTGGATAAAGAAAATGTGGTATATATAGACAAAAGAGCATTATTCAACCATGAAAAAGAAGGAAATAGAGTGGTGGTTGCCAGGGACTATGGGCGGGAGAAATGGGGAGATTTAGGACAAAGGGTACAAACTTTCCATTATGAGAAGAATAAGTTCTGAGGATCTAATGCACAACATGGTGACTATAGTTAATATGTCATTGTATGCTTGAATATTGCTGAGAGTAGATCTTAAACATTTTCACCATACACACACTCAAAAAGACACCCAACTGATTTTGACCAACATTCTCAATGGTTTACAAGTATTTCCCTATCATTAGCTGTTAAAGAGGTTAAGTGAACTTCTTCCTTTAAGTGAATTTCTCTTATCTTCAGTAAGAGAGTAGGGAAAGTGTTGAATTCTGGAAATAACATTTAGGTTATGGCTACTTTTGGTGCTAAAGAAATTTCTGGAGAAGTTTTTTTTTCCCTGTATAACTTTTAACTCAGTTATCCAGTGCTGAATTTTTACTTTTATATTGAATAATAATTCTCCTCTGCTTCCTTATTTTGTTATATGGCTTGTTGCACTTCAGTAAACTTAATATGTGCAACTAATTTTTGAATTTGGTACAATTGAATTCTTATGGCACTTGGGTAGTTGCTGGACAATTCAAATACATTTTTCAGTACCTAGGCCCATTAGGTGTGACATCTCATTGGAGGCATTTTTAAGTGTTCTGTACTTAATAAATCGTTGGGCACCAATCCCCAGTATGTGCTTAACAAATATTGGCTAAATGAGTTAAATGAATGGCTTAAATGAATGCAATGTTATAGGAATTAAACATGGCAATTTTCCAAGAAAATTATCAAGGCAAAGGACCTCTCAGTTGCCAAATGGGTTTGTGGAATTGGCATGGAAATCCAAAAGATGAGGAAGCAGCTGTTGATAGCATAAAACAACCTAGGCCACACTCTGTGTAATTAATCCACAGATGCAGACAAATCTTGGAAATATACCTGGTTGTCTTCAATTCATTAAATAGTATCAGAAGCTTGATGGAAGGCACCAGATGTTGAAATAAATAAAATTTCAAAATCTGGCCAGTACAAAA
>NW_017732299.1:465163-498639 GCF_001890085.2 Hipposideros armiger | reverse complement strand
TTTTTTCTTGGATTTCTGGATTACTCAACCAGAGGTGCATGTTTGTTTTGGCGGGCACAAGCGATGCTGGGCCTGCTCGGGTCACTCGGACTTGTTAGTGCTCTATAGTCCTTGGCAAGCTTTGAAATAACATTCCACATTTAATGGCTCCCTGGGCATCACCTATCTCAGTCATTGCTTCAGAATTCTTATTCATAAACTGTACTTTTTCTCAACTGCTAGTTCTGTAATTGGCTTCTGGAGAAGAACACGGCAATGTCTTCTTCAAAAGCACATTTGTCCACTAAGATACTCAAAAGGAATGCCAGTTCAACTGAAAGGAAGTAAAGGAGGAGCCTGAAAGGGGAATCGGTATAGTTCTCAGTCATACAACCTGTCCCAGAGACATGCTGAAGAGGCCCATCCTTGCTTGGGTTTTTAAGGGTGGCCCCACCTCAGGCCACGTCTGCTGGTGGTGAATCCTGTGAATGAGTCATAGGATCATGGGATTTGATGATTACTTTTTTCTTTAGCACATAGGTAGAGTGTTCAGAGAAGAGGCAGAAAGAATTAAAAGAAACCCATAAATAGTAACCTAGAAACTGTTGCTCTATTTCTGGAATGTGACCCATTCTTGAACTGAAACTGAATTTCAGTTCCATTGTGTGTGTGAATGTGCATGGGGCAGGTGGGTGTAAGACTGTGATTCTCAGCTTTGGTGTGTGACAACTTTGACAGTCTCCAAGACTGTGGTAAAATTCTTTTTTTAAAGCCTATAGATTAAAAACATTTGCTTACTAAACTCCTGCTATGGGACTTTTTAAGGAGTACCAAGATACAGTTTAGTCAGTCCCAACTTAGACTGTCTTCCCTCCTGAGAGTTTAGAAATTATATTTGAAACAAAAGCAGCAGGCGTAACTTTACTCATTTTTAAAGAATACTGAGAAGGGTGGGAAATGGTGGTGGTTGTGAAATCAATTCTAAATCTTGAAAACCGAAGAACTATATAATATATACATGAAAATTATGAAATGTTTTTCAGTAGTTATTTTGACGTTAAATTAAACATGATCTAATATTATTGAAAGATACAACCAAGCTATTTTGAACTTTTGTTTTAAAATAGAAGTTCGTTTTTGTTTGCTTCAGTTTTCCCCCATTAGAAGCAGGCGGGGATACTGTTGGCACACAGCCATGTTTTTCCTGATGACAAATCAACTCTAAATTGATAGATAGTTTGAGGATCAGTCCTTTAATAACCATGGTGAATGTGTTCTCTTAGCCCCATTTAAAGTCTTTAACATACTTTTTCATTGGGAAAAGTTCATTTACAGTGATTTTTTAAATGGCTGAAAGGGTTTAAAAAATTGACTCAGTTTTAATTTCGGAAACATTTTTTCAATCAGACTTTATGACTGAGGTATTACCTATTGAAAAATTAAACACAAAGCTTTATTTAGTATTCCCTGTTAGTTCAATTCAAGAAAGATGTGAAAGACTATGAGCTGAGCATTATGGGGCATAGAATGATAAGCACATGGTACTTGCCTTCAAGGACCTTGAAGTTTCACTGGGAGTGGGGTAGGGTGCATACATGGAGTAAACAATGTGTAAGCAATTAATGATCAATAAAGAAACCTGAATACTAGGAGACCTGGCAATTAAAACTATTAATAGTGACTCATTCAGAAAAATATGATTCTTTTTATGAGTTAAGTAGTCATTGTATTATGCAACTGATTGATAAATGAGGATTTTTGGATGTGGCACTTTAGCAAGCATAGGATACTTTCCATACTGCCCTCCTTACGTGCTAACATGTTTAGAATGGGCATTCCCATCAATTAAGAAGAAAATTGTATATGTTCGTGAATTGCTTTGAAGAATGGTCTCCACATTGACTGATTATTCTGAAATCATTCCTTTGGAAACCTGGGATGCTTCAGTGAGGGTCAATGGTGCCTTTTGGCCAACTTGGGAATTTTGAGGGAGTATAAGAAAAATGGTACCCAAAGATTTGATTTGTTTTTTCTACCTTTCTAGCACTAGCTGGCACCATTCTCTTTCTGGGAAGGTCATTTGTACTCTGACTTTCCACAGAGATGACAACCTATTATTTATTGATTTAAAAATTGTTCTTGCATGAACTATATTACCAAATTATTACCTTAAAGGCCTTTGAATCCTGAACTTAGTCTTATACAAAATAATCTCTTTAACAACCTGTAATGATTTTAAATTTTAATTTCTTCATTAGAATAATGGGGAAGGCGTCCCTCTGTGAGAAGATTATTTATTGGAGCTAGTACTAAAAGATATTTTATTCATGCTTAAAAGAGCTATGGAAAATCATCCTCAAATTCATGGAAAACTTAAATAAGGGGAATCCTAAATCTATGATTTTACTCTCAACTTCAAAGAGATTGGAAGGAAGTTGATTATTATGGGTAATATTACTCAGACTCTTTAGACACAGGCAGAATATAATTAGAGAAAATATGCTGATTTTCACAAGCCTATCATGGAGAAGATTTTGGTAAGATGTGATAAAATTTTCTAATGAATGATGCTCTCTAAGCATATGACCCATGATAAAATCACATTTTGTGTGTGTGTGTGTGTGTGTGTGTGTGTGTGTATGTGTGTGTGTATTTGCTTTGATAGTTTCTTGGCTGTGCTTCAATTAATGATGTATAAAGTAGTTCTGATTTGTTGATGGGATAACCATCTGAAAATGAGAAGTTTTCCTCTGGAAACAAATTGTAAAATTTGCCTTGGGACAAAATCAGCAAACTGAATATTGTCCACTGCTTTATGCCAGTTTAGTAATTATAAAAGATAAATATCAGAGTGGCAAAATTACAGAAACCATAAAAAATGTTCTGTTCTTGACATTTTCAAATAGGTGTCTCAATTCTAAATTAGTGTTTAGCTTGTTCTTTCAAATGAAAGTGTAATGTGTGTATGAATCCAAGAGGTTTGACTACTGTCTGCCATTCAGCCATTGAAGAAAACTTCTGTGGCTAAGAACAAGAAGCATGTTTGTTTTTTGTTTTTTTTTTTGAAGATTTCTGCTACTGCCTATACGTTGGGTTTTGGCTCTTGGTTTGCAGTGTTTATAAAATACTATCGAAGAAAATCAAGGCTGCCTATATCAGTTATTCATTTCATTTAATTTTCCTTTTTTTCTGTTGAAATAGCCACAAAGATGCCTTGATAAAAATTTTTTTCTTCATGGTAAAACAGGACAAGTTGATTTACAAAACCATATGAGCCGATATGAACTCTAAAAATGGGTTCATAAAATTATTGTATGATATAACTAATCCTGAAGAGTAAGGCTTTTTATCACATGACAGAAACGTAACTGCTTTAGTTTAAAATAGTATTGTTTCTGAAGAATTCTGATGTGCTTAGTTTTAAAAACGCTTAGTATAAGTTTTGTGTCAATATTTTGGCACAGTCACCGACTCAGAAGTTCTGAAAGTGAAACCAAGCATCCTTATGACTTTAATTAAATATAGTTTTAAATCCTAGTCCTAGAAGTCATATCACCCCCCCACATACTCCTCAGAGACCTAGCCATTCCCTGGGATAGTCAGCAACACCCCAGGCAGCAAAAGACAGCCTGGTCCTGATTAATGGTCACAACATCTTGACCTTAAGGTATGTTTCACTTTCTGAGCCCTAAGGTGGAGCTACCCTCTGGCTACTTTCCCATGAGACCAGACAGACGGACTCCAGAGCTGACCTCAGAACTGTCCTCAGGACCTGAAGAAATGATTCATTACCCCTACCTCACCTCCGACCAGTTGTCTCCCAACACGACTGGGAACCCCTAACCCACAGTGTTTTGTGATTTTGCCCTAAATAATCTGTAGTCTACATGCCATTGGGGTGTTTGGGCTTTTAAGCATTAGCTTCCCGTTCTCCTGGATGGTGCCATTCATTAATAAAATAGCCAATATTTCTCCACTGCAATTCTTGGTATTTAGTGTTTAGATCTCCTAGCACTGGGTGGACAAACTCTTTCTGTTCTATAATAAAAGGCTCATAGAAGAATGAGTTGATAGGAGATTACTAAATTATAAAATAAATCAATTAGAAGTGAAAAGTAAATTCTACTTCTAATATTATTGCATTGGTGTTATTGCATTATATACAATAAAACAAGGAATTTCAAGACAGGCAATGGGAAGGAAAATAGATTTTAAAGGTCAAGATTCAGAATACCTTGCTAATTTTGTTACAAAACAGTTGAGTATGTGATCATTTGGAGACTAAAAATGCTTTTGAAAGTGGACTGGTATGATGCATTTGTTTTATTCTGATTATTTCTAAATGTATTTACAAACTAACTTTTTCCTGTTTTAAAATTATCCAATTAATAGATAAATTCTGAATCTAATTTTTCAAGAGAGTTAGCTAATTTGGAAGCTCAACTACTTTAATACTCAGTCCTTGAAATCAACATAGAAAGTCTTAGGTGTGGTCCTGCTGAGTCTGTTACTTCCTGGAAATTCTTGCTGCAGGTCTTGTAATGACATCAGGTATTCCATGGGTCTGGACTCCCTGCTATTCTTGGATGCTATTTTCATCAGTCTCTCCAGTTATGTAAATGATTCATTTTTAGTCTCCCCTCTCCCATCTCTCTCTGTCTCTCTCCATTTCTCTCTCTGCATATAGCTCTTTTACTGAGAACAACGCTAACATAATACTACTCCAGGTAGATAAGTTCGCAGTGATAGCTGACTTTTGTTTTCCTTTTAGGTTCCCTTATAGCTTTCAATATATCTCAGTTCAACTTTGTGCATCAAATCACCAGGTACATTGTTTGACAGCAGGTCCAGAATGGCTGTCTTATTTCTTATGGGCTGTATTAATCTTGTATTGCTGCATAACAAATTACCACAAAGTTAATAGCCTGAAACAACGAAAGTTTCTTATCTCATAGTTTCTGTAGGTAGCCTATCTGGGTGCTCTGCTTAGGTCTCACAGAGTCAGCTAGGGCCTTTTCAGGAGTGGAGGGTCTTCCTCTAAGCTCATGTCAAGTCTTTTGCAGAATTCACTTCTTCATGGTTGTAGGACTGAGGTCCCTGTTTTTTTGCTGGCTCTCAGCCAGGGATCACTGTAAGCTCTTAGAGGAGCTGTCCCAGGTCCTAGTCATGTAGCTCTCTTACAACATAAAGGCTTACTTCTTCAAAGTCAGCAGGTGAATCCCTTTTACTTCAAACCTCAGTCTCTTTTGCGTCACTCTCACTTGATTAAGTCAGGCCCATCCAGGATAACGTCCCTTTTGACTCACTCAAAATCAACTGATTTGGGATTATGTCTGCAAAATTCCTTCATCTTTTTCATGTAATGTAACTTAATTATGGAAGAAGGATCATCATATTCACAGACCTGTCCATACTCAAGAGGCTAGATTCTTTGGGGCCATCTTAGTAGTCTGCCTATTACATTTGCCATATCTTTTCATAATGGGGTTCTATTTTCAGCATTGGTTCAGAATCAAAGTGCTGAGTCAAAGGTGTATCAGTGAATGCTATGACCAAAGGCCTTATGGGTCCATTGCTATAGTAACCCTGTGGTAGCCATCTGCATTCATTACTCAGTAGTCCTTACCATCAATTAGTGAGTACTTTAGGCTTTAAAGAAACTTGTTGTTAGCAATAAAATTAATACTAAACAGCTTTTTAAATTACTATCATGACCTAAAATATTATGAAGACATTTAGAAAAAGATGTATATTTGTTTCGTGATAGCTTCCAAGATTCTGTTGGAATTCAGTATATCTTACCACACATTCCATATGGAGAATCTGATCTTTAAAAGTAGTGTGCCTTACGGGGGTGTGAAATACAGTATGGGGAATATAATCAGTAATGTTGTAAAGACTATGTAGGGTGTCAGATGGGTACTGGACTTATTAGGAGGATCACTCCATAGATTCTATAAATGCCTAAACACTGTGCTGTACACCTGAAACTAATATAAAATTAAAAGTAGTGTGCTTTAGTTGTCATCCTTGGTTATCTTATTCCATGTCTTAAACATATAGATATGCTGAGCAAATCTGCAGATGAAACTGAGCTAATAGCATTAAGAGATGTATTACAGTTACAGAATTGAGATCCAAAATATATTCTAACAGAATGAAAACAATTGGCTGAAATTAAGATAAATTTTGATAGGGATAAATATAAAGCCCTGCATTGCTGTTTTACATAAATGGAAAACATCATCTCAGGTACAGGTTGGTGGATAGATGGTTTAGCATACCTCTTAATAAGTATGAAAAAGACTTAGAAATTTTGGTGAACAGTGACCTCCATGTGAGCCAATAGTAATATATGGTTGTCAAGGGAAGTAAAAATTCTGCCCTATCTTCTACTCAACAGAGTAAGTAAACTACAACTGCTATCTCTTTTTTCTTTTCTAACTTATCCAAAATAATTTCCCAAGGTTTGAAAACATTTTTGATGCCTATTTATGGATTTTCATTTTATCTAATCTGCTTATTAAATATAAATCACTTTGTATTCATATGATATCATTAATTCTACCAACATTTATTTTGAATCGCCCTTAAGTTTTGGCTACAGTTTGCAAGTTATATAGCTTCCTTTTCATATGGGTATATCTACTCATATGTCCATGAACTGAGTCTTATCTCCAGTCCAAAGAGGGTTAAGGAAAATAGAGATGAAAACTCTCCTCGTCTGTTACTCATCCTTCCTCACTTAGAGGCCTCCTGACTGAGATGTGAGTGCCTTTCGTCTACAACATAGAAATAAAATGCTGTTTTACCAGTTGATTTTAAGGCTGTATATATATATATATATATGCTTAAGAACTAGAAATAATCTGGCCTCTAGGAAACTAATTCTGTAAGATACTTTTAACTTCTAGAGAATTTCACTTGGTGCCCAGAGCCAAATGAAGAGGTGTAAGACATTTAAGATAAAAGAAGACTTCAAGCAAATTCTTAAACCAGGTGTAAGAAACTGCTCATTCAGGGTACTAGATTGCCCCTACAGAAATCACACATGCATGTATGCACTCATTCATTTATTTATGCATTCAACACATGCTTCATATAGAACTTAACTGCATTATAGGCACTATCATAACTCCAATATCTTAATTTTTTAGCTTAAAAATAGGAATGCTCAGTGCAATTTATGTCCATGGAACCAGAGCCTTTAAACTTGGCTGTGGACTGACTGACTTCCTCCCTCTTGCCATCCCTCTGTTTCTCCTTTCCTCCCTCCCTCCTTTGCTTTCGTTTTTATCATGAAATATAGCACACATACAAGTGAATGTATATGCTATATTAACAGGGTAGATAATAATAATAATAATAATAATAATAATAATAATAATAATAAAAGGCCCATGTAAATACCATATAACTTCTAAAATGAATGCTTAAAGCCTCGTATAGGTTTCTCCCAAAATTTATCGTTTCTCCTACTACCTTCCAATAAATCCCTCTTTTAAGAGAGATTTTTAAAAATCTTGAAAATATCATGTCTTTGCTATTCTTCATAGTTTTACTACATATGTATCTCTAAGTAATAACATTTTTAGTTTTGATTTTTAAAATGTTTTATAAATGCAATGTATACTTTTTTAATATAAAAGTTTTGATGTTCAGCCTTATGGATGTGTATAGCTACATTCATTCTATTTCATTGTTACATATTATTCGACTGTATGAATATACCACAATTTATCAATTCTGTGGTTAATGAATATTTATGTTGTTTTTAGATTTCCCTTTTTTTCTATCAGGAATAATGTTTCAATAAGCATTCTTGGATACATCTCTTGGTGCATATGTGCAAGAATTCCTCTAAGGAATAGAATTGCTGAGTCATAGACTGTGCCAAATTGTTCTCTGAACTAGCTAATCCTTTGGTAGTTTAATGTGATTAAATATCTTACCTGTGATTGTAGCTTGTCTTTTAAAATTTCTCTTTGTAGAGTCATTAGGAACCAAAATTAATTTTATTAGAATTTAAAAAGCTTTTCCTTTATGATTTGTGCTTTATGTTTCTTATTTAACAAACCCTTCCTTACCGCAAGATCATAGTAATATTTCTCTATAATTTCTTCTATGAGTTTTAAAGTTTAGCCATTCCCATTTAAGTTCTTTGTTTGGGGTTGATTTTTGTTATGATAGAAGGCAGAAATTCTGATTTTTAAAAAATATGAATCAAGGGTGAGAAAACTTACTGTAAAGAACAAGATAGGAAATATTTTAGGCTTTTCAGGTTGTAGGGCCCCTGCTGTAATACTTAACTGCCATTGTAGCACAAAAGCTGCCAAGGACAAAACGTAAGTGAATGGGCATGGTTGTGCTCCAGGGAAACTATTTACAAAACAGGAAGCTTTGGCCCGTGGACAGTAGTTTGCCAACCCCCAGATATGGATAACTAATTGTCTCAGACAATATTTTGTCTTTCTTTTCTCACTGATGTCCACTGTCTGTTTTGTTGTATAATATTTCTTTATATGTTTGAATCTGTTGATGAGCTCTGTTTTTTTTTCCTTTCTTCATTGTTTTAGTTGTCTATCTCTGTTCTAGCATCCCACTTCCTAATTATTATAGCTTTATTATTAGAGTTGATAGCTGGCAGGGCAAAAACTCCTTCCTGGTTTTATTTTAAGATGTATTTTGACCTTTCTTGGCTCTCCCTCTTCTACATAAATCTTAAAAATCAGCTTGTCAAGTTCCACGAAAACTTCATTTAGAATTTTATTGAATTGTATTACATCCATTTGGGGGGGAACTAAGATTAGAATATTGTATTCCTATCTTTGAACATATTATATCTCTCTTTATTTGGATCATCTTTCACGTCTTGAATTAAAGTTTATAATATTCTCCAAGGTCTTGTACATTATTTTTTAGATTTATTTCTAGCTACCTTATTTTTGAGTTACTATGGTAAATGGTATCTTTTTAAAAATTGCTTTAGCTAACTCTTCATTGTTGATCTATAGAACTTCAATCAGAATTTAGATGCTGATTTTATATGCATTTATCTGGCTAAACTCTCTTAATAATTCTAATACTTTTTTGGGGGGTTTATCCTGTTGTCTGTGTACAATGACAGTTTTGTTTCTTCCTTTCCACTCCTCGTATGAGTATTTTTTTATTCATCTTATTTTATTTCACTGACTATAACCTCCAGTACAATGTTAAATAGAAATACTGACAATAGGAATCCTTGTATTTTTACTGCTTTTTAAAGAATGATTTAACAATTTCACTACTGCATATGATATTTGTGGTATATTTTTGTTTGTTCATTTGTTTGAAAGATATACTTTATTAGGTTAAGGAATTTGCTTTGTTTTCCGTTTTATACCTGGTAATTGCAGTTTTGAGTTTGATTATCTTTTTTTCCTTATGATTCTCTCAAAGTGGCTTATATTTTCATGTATTTTGAGACTATATTTATCAGAATATCATCTGGAGAAATATCTTAGGCCTGGATCAAAGTGTGTTCTTACAGAGAGGAATTATATTTGCTTCTACTAGTGTGGTCACTACTTTCTCAGGACGCCTTTAACAAAATTTTTGGCTTGAGACTTTTTAGGTTGCACAGTTAAAATGAATTCCTACAAAGGATAGACCTTTTCTTCCAAAAAACCCAGAATTAAGGCTAAGAATGATTTGTGTTTCTTGTTTTGGTAGAACATTTATTTTTGTTTTTGTCACTCCCCCTCAATCTTTCATGTTCTGAGGATGTCACCCTTTGGAGGCATCAAGATTAAGGAAGTATCTCTAATATGACCTTCTACTCTAAAAGGGCTTTTGATTTGGTCTTCTGTTCTTCATATGTAGCTGAGTAAAACTCAGGGTCAAGGTTAACAAGAATTGCCATATACTGTAAAGCAACTCCCCGGGCACATACTACTTATTTCTGAGGATTTGTGGGTTTTTTGTTGTTGTTGTTGTTCTGGCCTCTGAGGAGTTCTCTTAATTTCTTGTCAGTTGGGGAAAGCATTAAAATTTTTAGAATGTCAGAAACGTAGCAGCATGAGGGGTCCCTCTTGATCTCTCCTCTTGAAGTTACAAGTTGAATAGCTATAATTCAACAAAGGATTCCCTGCATAACACATGAACTCGTTGGAGAGATCTGTGCATCAAAATATCTGAAGGTGGGCAAATTGGGGCAACCAGGGGAGGAGGGAAGGGAGAAGTGCAGAGACCCCCCTACCCCCACCCCATGCAGCCCAGGAGCTCTCTGTAGTCCTGGGAGAGGGGAGGATTGAGTCAGTAGGTAAGCTCTCTATGGCCCCAGCAATCCTGCCTGAGTGATCAGCATACAATACAGCTGAACCCAGTGATCAGGCAGAGACATGGCAGCAGGGGGAGGGCCAAAGACCAGGTACAGAAGTGTGACAACTGTGGTCTAACAGCCCTCACTGCCAATTGGAAAAAAAGCCACGGAGCCTGGCTACTTTCCTCCTCCCTCCCAGAGCTCACCTTCCCCACACCCTGTCAGTGTTAGCAGTGGGCCTCCAAAAAAAACCAGTAGCAGAATATCTACAGCCCAGAGAGCTAGAGAGACAGTTCCTCAGCAACAGACACACAACTGTGGCAAATCACAGTGACAAGGGAGGAGGTATGGGGCGAGGCAGCTAAGATCTGGTGGACCAATAATCAGAGGAGAACAAAGGCATGAACACACCAACCGCCTCTCCCAGCCCACCCTGCTGATCACAGCAGGGGCACCTAGTCCTGCTGAGGCACATGGCTGTGTGTCTAACTGCAGGGACAGCACTGGGATTTCAGGGGCTCAGAACCCCATCACCCACCACATCCTTCCATGGGGGTGGTGCCCTGAGACTGAGGTGACCTGATCACACAGGAGATGCCCAACTTCCCAGGAAATCTTCTACTGTGAGAGGCCAGAACAGAGCAAGAGAAAATAAAACACTCCAGCACTATCCACTGGTAAACAAAAGAAAGACCTCTTCATATCAACCTGCTGCAGACTTCATTCACGTAGATGCCCAGGAAGAGAAGTAATTCAAGGTAACAAGGCAGCTCAGTAAGGAAATGAAAAATCTCCAGAAAATAAAGACATGGAAATATGTGACTTAAATGACAGAGAATTCAAGATTGCAGTTCTGAAAAAACTCAGTGAGATGCAAGAAAACTCAGACAGTTTAATGAACTCAGAAATAAAATCAACAAACAAAATGAATATTTTATCAAAGAGATTGAAATTTTGAAAAAGAACCAAATAGAGATTCTAGAGCTGAAGAACTCAATAAAAGAGATGAAGAATGAAATAGCTTAGGAAATAGAGCTGACCAGATGGAGGCAAGAATTAATGATATCAAAGATAGAAATCTGGAAATGATGCTGATGGAAAAAGAGAAAGACTTATGAGTTAAAAGAAATGAAATAATTCTAGAAGAACTATCTGACTCTATCAGAAAGAGCAATATAAGAATAATGGGTATACCAGAAGGAAAAGAAAGGGAGAATGGAACAGAGAGTATACTCAAACAAATAGCCAACAAGAACTTTTCAAACCTATGAAAAGAACTGGATCCTCGAATCCAAGAAGCAAACAGAATACATAATTGCCTCAGTTCAAACAGACCTTCTCCAAGGCACATTATATTGAAGCTGTCAAAAATTAGTGACAAAGAAAGAATTCTCAAGGCAGCCAGGGAAGATAAGATGGTACCCTACAAAGGAAATCCCATTAGGTCATCATCAGACTTTTCAGCAGAAACTCTACAAGCCAGGAGGGAGTGGAACCAAATATTCAAACTATTGAAAGAGAAAAATTACCAGCCAAGAGTAATATATCAAGCAAAATTATCCTTTAGATATGAAAGAGGAATAAAAACCTTTCCAGATATACAGAAGCTGAGGGAATTTTCCACCATAAGGCCTGCACTACAGGAAATACTGAAGGAAGTTATTTTACCTGAAACAAAAAGACAAAAGGATACAAAACTATGAGTAAGATTACTGACAGAAGCAGGAACTAGCAACCACTATAGTAAATAGGGCACTATACACTGAAACATAACATAAAGGGTAAAGGAGATAAAAACATTTTAAAAAATTGACAATTTGCTACTGCAATTTGGAAATGAAGTCAAAGCATAAAGAGGGATAATTTGTCACAACAAAAACATAAAATGGGAGGGGGTAAAGGTCTGAATTTGTAAAGAGAAATGGAGATAAGATGCATGTTGAAGAAAAAGGACACACACACACACACACACACACACACACACACACACACTGGGGGTTCCAAAAAAACGTATACACATTTTAAGAGATGTTATCTATGCTCAAGCATTAGCTCACCCTAATCAGAAGTGTCTGGATGCTGATGGTAACCACTTTGAGCACCTCTTGTAATTGCAGAAGTCAAACATGACTTGTATTTATCTTTCGTTATTGGTATATATTTTTGAGTATTATAATTTTAATAGTTTTTTCCTTTCTTAAAATGTGTATACATTTTTTGGCCCTATATATATGCACCATACACACACACACACACACACACACATATGTGTGTGTGTATATATATATATTATATATTATATATATATATATATATAATATATATATATGTATTTTTTTCTTTTACATAAACTTAATGGTAACCACTCAAAAAAAATACAAAGAAAAGAAAACCCAGAAATGAGGCACATAATATTAAATAAAGAGGAAACAGAGGAAAAAATAATAGAATACCACCAAACTAAAATAACAGACAGAAAGACAAGGCAAAGATACAATGGAGCTACCAGAAAACAAAAGCTAAAAAGGCTATAGGAAATCCTCATATATCAATAATCACCCTAAATGTAAATGGACTAAACTCACCAATAAAAAGGCACAGAGTAGCAGATTGGATCAAAAAACAAAACCTAATTATATGCTGTCTTCGAGAGATACATCTCAGCTGAAAGGACAAATATAGACTCAAAGTGAAAGGATGGAAATGATACTCTAAGCATATGGCATCCAGAGAAAAGCAGGTGTATCCATACTGATAGCTAATAAAACAGGATAAAAAAGGTAACAAGAGATAAAGAAGGACATTTTATAATGATAAAGGGTACAATACAACAGGAAGATATAACACTTATCAATATATATGCTCCCAATCAGGGAGCACCAAAATATATAAAGCAGCTACTAACAGAACTAATGGGAGAAACAGATAAAAATGCAATTATAGTAGAGGAACTAAATACAGCATTGATAGCTATAGATTGATCACCCAAACAGAGAATCAATAAGGAAATATCAGACTTAAATTAGACCAAATGGAATAATTGGCATTTACAGAGCCTTTCATCTTAGAACACCAAACTATACATTTTGTTCTAGTGCACATGGAACACTCTCAAGGATAGAACATATGTTGGGCACAAAGCTAACCTAAACAAATTTAAGAAGATAGAAATCATATCAAGTATATTCTTTGATCACAAGGCTTTGAAATTGGAGATCAACTGCAAAAAGAAAGTGAGAAAATCCACAAATACATGGAGATTAAACATGGTACTAAAGAATGACTGGGTCAAAGAAGAAATAAAAGGACAGATGAAAAGACACATAGTAACAAATGAGAATGAAAATACAGCATATCAAAATAATTGGAATACTGTGAAAGTAGTATTAAGAGGGAAAAATATATCACTACTGGCCTATCTCAAGAAGGAAGAAAAGTCCCAAATAAACAACCTACCATTACATCTTAAAGAACTAAAAAAAGAACGAATGAAACCCAAAATTAGTAGAAGGAAGGAAATAAAAATTAGAGCAAAATTTAATGAAATAGAGAACAAAACGACAGTAGGAAAAATTGATGCAACAAAAAGCTGGTTCTATGAAAAGATTAATAAAATTGACAAACCCCTGGCTAGACTAGCTAAGGATAAAAGGAGCAAAGATACAAATAAACAAAATCAGAAATGAAAGAGGAGAAGTTACAATGAAGGTCACAGAAATACAAAGGATCATACAAGAATGCTATGAAGGACTATATGCCACCAAATTCAATAACCTTGAAGAAATGCACAAGTTCTTAGAAATATATAACCTTCTTAGACTGAACCATGAAGAACTGGAAAAATCTAAATAGACCAATCAGCATAAAGGAAATTGAATCAGTCATTCAAAACCTTCCCAAAAGCAAAAGTCCAGGACAGATAGATGCCTTCATTAGTGAATTCTACCAAACATTCAAAGATTATCTAATACAAGTCCTTCTCAAACTCTTCCAAAAAATTGAAGAAGAGGCCATACTTTCTAACTCATTTTATGAGGCCAACATTACCCTGATACCAAAACCTGGTAAGAATAACACAAGGAAAGAAAACTACAGACCAATATCTCTGAAGAATATAGATGTAAAAATCCTAAACTGAATACTAGCAAATCAAATATAGCAATACATTAAAAAGATTATAATCTTTTTATAATCACGATCGGGTGGGGTTCATTCCAGGGGCACAAGAATAGTTCAAAATACACAAATTGACCAATGTGATAACCACATATACAACATAAAGAATAAAAATCATATGATCATATCAATAGATGCAGAAAAAGCATTTGACAAGATACATCAACTTATGATTAAAACACTTAATAAAATGAGTATAGAAGGAAAGTACCTCAACATAACAAAGGCCATATATTACAGACCCTCAGCTAATAAGATAATGTTGAAAAACTGAAAGCTTTTCCTCTAAGAATAGGAAGAAGATGGATTCCCCCTATCACCACTGTTTTCAGCATAGTATTGGAAGTTTTAGCCAGAGCAATCAGGCAAGAGAAAGAAATAAAAGGCATCCACATTGGGAAAGAAGAAGTCAAATTGTCACTTTTTGCAGATGACATGGTTCTTATATAATAAACCCTAAAAACTTTACCAAAAAACTATTAGAAACAATAAACAAATACAGTAAAGTTGTAGGATACAAAATCAATGTGCAAAAATCCATTGCGTTCCTATATGTTAACAGTGAAATTTTGGAAAAAGAAATGAAAATACCAATTCCTTTTGCAATTGCAACAAAAAGAATTAAATAGGAATAAACTTAATAAAGGATGTGAATGATCTATACACTGAAAGCTAAAAGACATTTTAAAAAGAAAATGAAGAAGACACAAATAAATGGAAAAATAGTCCATGTTCATGGATTGGAAAAATCAACATAGTTAAAAATATTACCCAAAGCAATATACAGATTTAATGCAATCCTCATCAAAATCACAGTGGCATTTTTTAAGGAAATAGAAGAAAAAAATCATCAGATATGTATGGAATCACAAAAGACCCTGAATAGCCAAAGCAACCCTGAGAAAAAAGAGTAAGGCTGGAGGTATCACTCTTTATAACTTTATACTACAAAGGGATAATAATCAAAACAGCATGGTTCTGGCAGAAAAACAGACACACAGATCAATGGAATAGAATTGAGAATCCAGAAATAAACCCACATATATATGGGCAGATAATTTTCGACAAAGGAGCCAAGAACATGCAATGGAGAAAAGAAAGCCTCTTCAATAAATGGTGCTGGGAAAATTGGAAAGCCACATGGAAAAGAATGAAACTAGACTGCTGTCACCATATACCAAAGTTAACTCAAAATGGATCAAAGACCTAAACATAAGACCTGAAACAATAAATTACATAGAAGAAAGCGTAGGTACTAAACTTATGGACCTTGGTATCAGGATTTTATGAATTTGACCTCAAAGCCAAGGGAAGTAAAAGCAAAAATAAATGAATGGGACTATATCAAACTAAAAACTTCTGCACAACAAAAGAAACTGTCAACAAAACAAAGAGGAAACCAATTGAATGGGAGAACCTATTTGCAAACAACACCTACAATAAGGGACTAATATCCAAAGTACAACTTGACAACAAAAAACAAACAACCCAATTAAAAAAATAAACATATGGGCTGAATATACACTTCTCCCAAGAAGGCATACAAACAGCCAACAGATATATGAAAAAATGCTCAACTTCACTAGCTGTTAGGGATACGTAAATCAAAACCACAATGAAACACCACCTCACACCTGTTAGAATGGCTGTTATCAACAAGACAAGTAATAACAAGTGTTGGAGAGGCTGTGGAGAAAAAGTAAACCTGATAACACTGCAGGTGGGAATGTAAATTGGTACAGCCACAATGGAAATCAGTATGGAGTTCCTTAAAAAATTAAGAATAGAATTATCATATGGCCTAGCAATCCTTCTGGGTATCAACCCAAAAATCTGAAAACATTTATCTGTAAAGATTTATGTATCCCTACGTTTATTGCAGTATTATTAAAAGTGACCAAGACATGGAAACAATCAGTGTCCTTCAATAGATGATTGGATAAAGTAGAGGTGGTACATATACATAGTGGAGTATTACTTGGCCATAAGAAAGGATGAAATAGTGCCATTTGTAACAACATGGATGGATCATGAGATTCTCATGCAAAGTGCAATAAGTCTGACAGAAAAAGTTGAGAACCATATGACTTCACTCATATGTGGGATATAAAACTAAAAGCAACACACAAACAAACAAAAACTCATAGACACAGACAAGAGTTTAGTGATTACCAGAGGATAAAGTGGGGGACAGGTTGGTAGAAGAGGGTAAAGTGGGTCAAATATATGGTGATGGAAGGAGAACTGACTCTGGGTGGTGAATACACAGTGCAATTTGTAGATGATGTATTATAGAAATGTACACTTGAAATCTATATAATTTTACTAATCAATGTCACTTCAATAAATTTAATAAAGATAACTAAAAGAAATTAAAAAACATCTTATCAAGCATTTTTATTGTGCTATACCAGGAGGGGATTCTGTGAACATTTTTCCGTATTGCTCAAACCAGTAATTCTCTGACTTGACTCACGATGACAGACTTCTGTCCTGAACTATATTCTATTTGACAATGGCTAACCTTTGAATCGTCCTCAAACTTTACTGCACATTAAAACCACCTGGGAAGTTTTTAATATTTCTAATGTTCAGGCCATAGTCCAGATAAATTAGAATATCTGAGGCATCAATAATTTTCAAAGCTCCCACAGGATTCCATTGTGTAGCCAAGGTTAAGAACAACTCATTAAAATCTTGCTGTTCATTTTGATTCATGTCTGTTTCTGTTCACTTGCCTTTCACCATTCACTTTGCTCAGCTGAATAGTTTTACTTCAGAAGCCAGGTGACCACAATCACATAAAATACCATTTCTAATACTCCTCGTGCTCTTTTTCAAACCAATATACTTTTTGGGTGACTAAATCTACTCTACCTGTGGTCAACTGAATAGGAAAATGTTCAGCTTGTTTTATTTTTCTTTACAATGTTCTATGTTTTTTACGTTTTTCACAGTAGGCTGATGCAATTTTGTTTTCCTCTGCTGAAAAATTTTCAGTGCAAGTCTTTTAATTTGCTAATTAATTTTGATAGACTAGTTTCACAGTTTCAGCAAATCAGTGTGTGATATGCTTGTATTATGAATAGCTCAGCACGGAAAATGATGTAATGTCAATGGAATAAATTAGAATCAATTAACATGGCAGAGTCAGTTATCTTTTTGAATAATGCAGATATGTTCAGAAAATCAGTTTTATTTGTAAAACGATCCACACTTTTAACCATTATGACCGCCGTAGCCCTTTTCCCTTTGGAGCTAATAGAAAAGGAGAAGATACATGACAAGAGCAGCTAGGACAGATGTAGCAAAACAGAGAGGTAGTGTTGTCACCATCCTTTCTTCTAGGTCAGAGTATGTTAATTGACCATTACATGTTATTAAAATGCTGTGTTTTTATGGCTATCTTGAATGTAATGCTTAGAGTATCTAAAATGTGGTACAATTATAAATTTATAATTATTTCTTCCGGGGAGGTGATGATGACATTTCCTGCAAGTAAAACAAGTTGTTTTACTTTCTGCAACTTCCTTATGTCCCTCTTTTTTGACTTTAGCAATATGAGATAGAAACAAAAATCAATAAGATTAGAATTGCACCCATAAGTCCTTCTCCAAGGGAATTTACCCAAGGAAGGGGGTTTAAAGTAGAAAACTCTTCCGCAACTGCTGAAAGCGGTTCATCTCCAGGCAGGAGTGCTAAGTGAGCATACATCATCCAAATCCACCTCTTGTTGTAGTTGTTGGATATTTACAGTAAAGCTAAGATTAAACACAAGAAGTAGAAACATTCCAGTTACATTTTAAAGTTGTTATTTCCTTTCTCTCTGGGAACTTCCCAGGTTTGGTGACCAAGTGAGAGACACCGGGGGTCTTTAAACCAAAGCAAATAGGTGTTTTTTTAAATAGCCCACAGCCATGTGATTTAAAAGAATAAATAAAGAAGGATTAGGCAAATAAGCCCAATAAGTAAAATTAACTGTTACAACACTTTGCAAAAGATAACTTACAACTGAAATTACTGCAAGCATAGAAACTAGCATTTTGGTATCATTTTTAGTTAAGCTTTTTTCATCCAAATTCTTTTCTGTTGCCTGAGACAGCTTTTTTAACTGTCCCCATGAGGGAAGTTGAGCTTTCTCCGTCTTGGGAGTGGTTCCTCCGGGGGGTGGGCCGATCCGGGTGGTTTTCAGCGTGGTTGTCAGCGATAGACTGGACATTTGGAACACTGGAGGTTCTATGTCTGCCATCTGTGCTTATTTTCTCTCCCTCGAGCCATCGCTCATGGTTTGACACACCTGCTAGGCACCCACAAAGGCCACTCCTCTGGACCTGGAGAAATACAAGCAAAACCTCGGCCCCAAGTTAATACGTTTCCTCAATGCCATTGATTCGTTTGGATATCTTTGATCTGTGGAGGGTCCTTGTTATCGCCCCCTTTCAGTTTTTGTAACTTTTTTTTATTTTTAGGGTGTCAATATCTTAAAAGGAAAAGCCTCATACTGAGGGTCATAAACTCTATTTGGGTTTGGAGGATCTGTACCGGGACAACACACTCATGAAGTCTAACAGGAAAAGCTAAAGCTTCCAAATCGCCCTCCAGACGTGCCTGCCAAATGGCTCTTTCTACTGAGGAAAGCTGCGTCTGTGAATCTCTCCTAGGAGGGGGCGGGGGGGTGAGCAGTGGGAAGGAAAGGATGAACACTTCCCTCCTGTGGCCTGGAACGTCCCCTTCCCTCGCCGTAGCTGATGGCGGAGGCGGAACTAAATGGACTGAAGGCGAATGCTAGCCTTCTTCCTCGTCCTCCTCTCCATCTTCCGCGTCTGTTTGTAAAGGCTCTAAAACTGACCGGACTTTCCGCCAAGTCATCCAAATTGTTGCTGGGAGAGGAACGCCTGAATACTGTACGTCACAGAGTTCATCACCGATTTCCTCCCATGCTTTCAAGTCTACTATTCCTAAATTAGGTGACCAGGAACAATAAGTTGCAATCACCCTTAAAAGCTCTTCTAATCTCTGGTCTGAAATTCCAGCTCCTCCAGCTTTAAGAAGCTGTTTTGAGATAAGTATATGGTCTGTCTTGGCTCTCAGCGTTTCCCATGTTTGTAACAAAGAAAGAAAGCGTTTCACTCACACATTCACACTCTTTCACACGAAAGTTTTTTTGTCGTTCTTTTGTTTTTAGTAAATTCCCGTTAACCCTGGTTAAATTACCTGGGATTTCCCCTACCTCTTTATCCGGTAGTTGCCATGGCTTTTCCCTGAGGCCCTATCGCGGTTAAACCTTTTTTTCTTTTTCTTTTTCTTAGACTCTAAGTCTTCCTTCCCTCTTCAAGGCCCCACGTTGGGCGCCAGATATCACGTCCCGCGTGACAAGGGCTGGGAGACTCAAGGAGGGGCAGCCACGGGTTAAGAAATCACAAGAGTCAAAAGTAGAGTTTCTGCGGGCCAGGGGTCTCGTCTCTGCAGACCGAGAGAGCAACCCTGATGCTGGTGGGCGTAAAGCTTTTATTTACAACGGTCACAAAGAGGTCAATTTGAATATCTATACCCAGTTAATTGATTCAATTAGACTGGCAGCTGCTTCACTGAAACTCATTGTGATCAAGCACAGAGTTGTGCTTTCACACCTGCGTATGATCCCCGGGATGGCCTCAGCATTCCGAGACCACCTGATAAGGAAGTTTTACCGAGATCATTCCGTCGGGCCTTAGCATTCTAAGACACTTCATTATGTCTTCCAAGGATCGGTGTGCAGGAGCGTTCGAGTCGGCAGCTGCAAGGTGACACTTATGTTTCTTTTAGGGCTTGGGACCAAGTACAGTAAATAGAGATCTAGCTACAATATTAGCAAATGACTAGATTAACACATTAATTTTAGTGTCTACAAGATAAAATATCTCCCCAACTGAACAGATGGCTTAACCAGGAATGGCAGATTTCTCATGATTTAATGGTAAGAGTTGAGGTCTGGAAAGCTTTAGAGAAAAATCATTATCTTTGAGTATGTATTTGGGTAAGTTTGTCTTTAGAAGCCTGCTATTGTTTTCCATAACAATGGATAATTATCATTATTTTCCTCCGGGGAACATTATCTGGAATAACTAATTAATGATTGCAGCGCACTTTGGAAGACATTCTGAATAACTTTTTGGTATTTTGTATTTGCATGATAGGAGAAAATGAGTATGGATAAAGGAAGACTGGGAGAAAGCTTTTATTTTCAGATTTTGTGAAATGATTTTCTGAAACTTTACTTTGTTAGTAGGTTTAGTTTCTTTTCAAAGATGACATTATAATTTTATTTCATGTTTGAAGATGCTGCTTCTTACTATTTTTTTAAAATTCTGCTGCTGTTTGATGATTGTATGTGCCTAGAAGTAGCTATAAGGTCCAATACACAATAAATTTTACATAAATGTCATCCGTTGGTTAATGTCATCTTTTGGTATTTAGAGATCTGAATTTTCACCTTATTGGATATATGCGTATTGCACATTTGTTTTTAAGAAAACCATTCCTAATTTTCACACATCCAGTGTTTTTGATGGCGCTTATTTTCCAAAGCAGTTGTGTGGTAACTAGTTTCCAAAGTTCCTTCTTTCCCAATGCATCACACCTCCTGGGATTTATGTCCTTGTCGTTTACACATTGAATTTGCGCTGGCTCTTTGTAACCAGATTGATGCTGCACATATTCCAAAACCAGGTCATAAGAAGCTCTGCAGCTTACACCCTAATTTCTTGGAATACTTGCTCTGGGGGAAGCCAGCTGCCATGTAAGAAATTCAGCTAACTTGAGACTTCCATGCTGTAAGGATGCTCGAGAGACATTTGAAGAGGTTATGTGGAGAGAGAGAGAGAGAAAAAAAGGGGGAGTGGGGGAGAGAGAGAGAGAGAGAGAGAGAGAGAGAGAGAGAGAGAGAGAGAGAGAAAGAGAGAGAGAGAGAGGACCAGCCCACAGCTATTGCAGCTATCCCAGCTGAAAGGCCAGACATGTGAGTGTAAAAATATCTTGGGTGTCCTTACCAGTCAAGCCTCCATGAGTCCAGGCCCAGCTGTCATCTGATTGCAACTGCATAAAAGAACCCAAGCAAGAGCTTCCTAGCTGACTCTAATTCACACACAGAACTATGAGAGAGAGAGAAAAAAATTGTTTTAAGCCCCTAAACTTTGGGGTGGTTTGTTACATAGCAGAGAGAATCTAAACAAGGGGCAGTGAAGATTTGGACACTGATTTCTATGCTGGCATCGTAGTATTTCTTCACTTTGATTACCTTTGCTGATAGTATCAGGCAGATACTTCATATTCCAAAATGATGTTCTCAAAACTTGTCACAATGATATCTAAAAGAGTACCTTTTTGAGTTTCCAGTGCTATTTAGGGGGTTCATGTTTGCTTGAAAGTAGAATTGACATGGTGACCTATTTTTAATATTTCAAGGAGCCTACTCAGAATGGTACATTTACCCAAGATGAGGTTGCATAGCTAAGACAACACATATCCTTGCTTTTAGTTGGGTATATATCAACCTCTCAGTATATCTCATTGAAATGGATTGTTCTTAAATGCAGTGTTGGTTTTTGTTTTTGTATATAGAATATCTTAAAATAATGGGATTATTGTGAGAGTAAAAAGGCCTTTCTTAGTGTATATTAGGCTTTATTAATGTTTCCCAATATCTAGGCCTTCTCCTCTTCTAAGCCCGCAGAAGACTGCATGTTCCAACCTCTTTATATTTGGGTTGGGCTATGTGGCTGATTCTGGACAATGAAAAATGGGCTGTGAACAGAAATGATGTGTATAATTTTTTATCTAAGGCATTTTATTAGTGGCATAAAATATCTCACGCTCTTTCTCCTCCTGCTATAGTAAGCAAGAAAGCCATGTGTTCCAGATAGTGTATTGAGACGGAGGGAGGTCTCACATCCTGGATCCCTAGTGGCTTTGGAGAGCAGAGTCCCCTATAGACTTGAGTTGGGCATGTAATATGAACAAGAAATAAACTTTTGTTGTGTAAACCCACTGAGATTTCAGGATTAATTTTCAAATGTAGCATAAGCTAACCTATTTTAGTACAATAAGTTATGGTATTCTCCTCTCGTAAATAATGACTTAACAGCAAGAATTGGAGAGATGGCATTTTTCACTGACCAATACACACCTGAGGGTATGTTCTTTCTTTACCTGAAACCTTTGCTTCATTCTCCATCCTTTCAACCTCCTACTCTTCTCCTAGTTAATCCTACTTAGTCTTCGGATCTCAGCTCAGTCTGTACATTCAGGACTCATGCTCTGACCATTAAGTATTTTGTTAGAGTCATTCATAGAATCGACTTGCCTTCCTTCACAGTAATCACCTTAGTTTATAATTTACATTTAAAGTACAATTATTTGATTAATAATTATTTCTTCTTCTATGACGGTAGGACCTTGTTTGTGTTTCCTTGACCTTGTATGCCCAGTGTCCAGGAAATAACCCATACATAGAAGGTGGAATGAATGCCTTAATAGGCCTTTACTGTGACAGACCAAAGAAGCCCACATAGGTCTGAAGGGCAGAAAAGAAGAATTGATCTATAGTATATTGTTGCCCATATCATAATCAGATCAATGGGTTTTCTTTTCTAATGGGATTAAATTTTAAAAATTATTATTATTAGTTTCAGGTATACAAAACAATGTTTTAGTTGTACATTTCATCCCTCACAAAGTGATAACCTCCCTCCCCCAATCTGTTCCCCTCTGACATCATATACATCTATTACAATTCCATTGACTCTATTCCCTATATATACTCCATATCCTGTGACTATATATATTATAGGTGACATACAATATTATTCAGCTTCAGCTTCAGGTGTACAGTGTAGTGGTTAAGCATCTACACTGTCCATGAAGTGGTCTCCCTAACAAGACATGTGTTCATCTGACAACCTACAAAATATTTACAACATTGTTGATTATATTCCCCAAACTGTCTCATATCCCTATGACGATATTGTAGTTACCAATTTATGCTGTCAAATCCCTTCCCCTTCTCCTTCACCCTCACCCCCCTTCCATCTAGCAATCATCAGTTTTTCCTCTATATCTCTGAGACTATTTCTGTTTACTTTGCTCATTTATTCAGTTCTTTAGATTCCACATATAAGTGAGATCATATGGTATTTGTCTTTCTCCAACTGATTTATTTCACTTGACATAATGTTCTCTAGGTCCATCCATATTGTTGCAAATGGTACGATTTCATTCTTTATAGCTGAGTAATACTGCATTGTATAAATGTACCACAGTTTTTTAATCCAGTCATTTATCGATGGGTATTTCAGTTGTTTCCAAGTCTTGGCTATTGCAAATAGTGCTGCAATAAACATAGAGGTGCATATATGTTTTCAAATTAGCGTCTTGGGTTTCTCTGGATAGATACCCAAGAGTGGAATTGCTGGGTCATAAGGTAGTTCTAATGAGATTAGATTTCTTTTAACGGATTTAAACAAATTGGGATCAGTTATTTCCCATGAATAGCATAATTTCAGTTGTCTATTTTATGTTTTAAGCTTCCTGAGACCCTTCTGTCTTTTTCTATCTATAGCGATAAAAGACAAGCTTAGCACATAGCCTGGCAAATATAATCTACAAATAATATAGCTGCTTTCAATAAATATGTGTTGAATGACTGAATGATGATAATGTTTTATAAAATGCACTGAGAGCAGTTCATAACCTTATAAATGTTTTTTGATGATGAGTGTGGGAATGATCCTGGAAAGAATCACATAAGGGAATTCCTTTTGCCCCTGAAAATACTAGTAAAAATTTTAATCTGGCATCTGCTTCAAAGAATTTAATTCAGTCTTTTCTTAATTTTCTTAATTTTGACACTAGACTAACTTATTTACTTGGATTAAATTTTAATTGGCATTACCTTGAATTTGGCCACTTAAGAAAATATGAGGTGTGATCAAAAGATATGGTGAATGTTTAAATTAAGAAAAAAACATTACAGTAAAAGACACATTGCCATTAATTCCCCTCAAAATACTCTCCTTGCTTCAAACACAATTATCCCATCATTCTTGCCACTTTCTGAAGCAGTTCTGGAAGTCCTCTTTCATGTCTTTACTTCATCCTCCATCATGAAAATGTGTCACATGTTGCTTCTGGTATGGTAATTTCTGTCAAAAACATTGCAGTGTGTCCTCATCCACTGTAGTCACTGGATCTGGCACCATGCGACTTCTGGTTCTTCCCCAAAGTCAAAATGACCATGAAAGAATAACATTTTGAATTGATTCAGAGCATCAAGGCAGCCACGACAGCATAACTAAAGACATTCACGAAAGAGGACTTCCAGAACTGCTTCAGAAAGTGGCAGGAACGATGGGATAAGTGTGTTTGAAGTGAGGGGGAGTATTTTGAGGGGGACTAATGGCAATGTGTCTTTTACTGTAATACATTTAAAAAAAAATTTAAACATTCACCATGGTTTTTTTTATCACACCTCATACTTAAGAGGGATGGTGTTATTCTTTTCTGTGTTTTATCTTTCTACCCTCGATTCCTCTTTCAATTTCAATCAAATGTGATTAAAACCTCTTTTCTAGAGCTGATTATTAGCATTATAGCATGAAAGAAAAAAGGATTAAAGAAATAACAGTTTAAAAAGCATGAATGAATGATATCTAAAATGTTTATGAAGGTTGTATGTTATCATTTTCATGGAATTATTTCGAAGAAGTATGTAAGAAAGAAGTTCATAAACTCACCATAATTTCACTGGCTACAAACTTGGCAAGCTTCTTCCTGGTGAAACCTATCCTTCATTTTGGATTTGTGGTTGACCCAGTGTTGTTTAAAATAACAGTAACACTATTTTTTACATATTTAATGATAGAGCCCAAATTCTTGGTTACAACTTTTTGAAACTATATGAGTAGGGAATTATTATTTTTGTTTGTGCCCTTCACTGTATGTAGCATACTTTGCACATAGGAAGTATTAAATAAATATTATTTGAGTTGATAAATAAAATAATTTCCAGTCAAGATAGCAGAATAGATAAATGCTGTGCTTGACCACATAAAAATTCCAACTAAACTACAGAACAACCATCACTGAGAATTGCCTGAAGTCTAGCTGAACTGAAGTCCTACAATTAAGGTCATACAGAAGAAGCCATCTCGGGACTGTTGGGAGGGGCAGAGAAGTGGAACAGTCTGGTTCCACATCTCCGTGTGGCCATTAAAAATCAGGAGGGATATCTCAGGTGCAGAGGTTCTTCCCCCTCCCTTTCCCCCACCTGCCAGAGGAGTGAGGGGTCCCAGCTCCACATCAGGCTCCCTAGCCCAGGGTTCCAGTGCTGGGGAGTGAAGTTCCCATAACTTCTGGCTGTGAAAACCAGCAGAGATTGTGGCTGAGGGACACAAGGGTGGCTGGAGTCTCAGATGCTCCTTTTAAATGGCCCCCACACAGACATACTCTCTGATGGACTCGCTCTGAGCTCCAGTGCTGGGGCAGCAGCTCAAAAGGTGACAGGAACATATGGGGAGGAACTTAATTGTCTAGCCTCAGGACGAGGGCTAGAGGGGCAGCTTTCTCCAGTGTGTCCTGTACCCCTTGTTGAGCAACCCCAAGCCTGGCATTAGCTGCAGTCAGATTCAGTTCACAGCTTGGCTTCTTGAGGCATCTCCAAGCTCAGTGCAGGTGGTGGCCATCTGCGGATTGTTTTGTGGCCAATGCCAGGAGGTCCTGGGGCTGGCACGCCTGATAGCCAGTTTTGGACTGAGCCAGAGCATCACCCAGCTGCTTGCAAAAATGACACACTCAAAGAGCAGACTGGGCAGGCAACAGAGTCCTAAAAATGTGAATCCTGCTCCATAGGATCAGCCCCTGCACAACAGCTCCTCCATTGTAGTCACTACCAGTCCTCACAACCAATCAGCCCAATTCCTCCTATTGATGTGCAAACAGAAACCAAGGCTCAACTACAAAAGGAGGGCACACACAACTCATACAAGGGACACACCTGGAGACCCGGCTCAGGTGACCAGGGAGACTGTACCACTGTGCCCCATAGCGCACCTACTACATAAAGTCACTCTACTAAGACCAGGAGACATAGCAGCCCTACCTAATACATAGAAACAAACACAGGGATGCAGGCAAAATGGGGAGACAAACAGTTCCAAATAAAAAAACAGAACAAAGCTCCAGAAAAAGAACTAAACCAAATGGAGACAAGCAATCTACCAGATGCAGAGTTCAAAACACTGGTTATGAGGATGCTCGGTGATCTCAGGGAGAACTTCAACAAAGAGATAGGAAACATAAAAATAGGGATAGAAAACATAAAAAAAGAACCAGTAAGAAATAAAGAATAATTGAAATGAGGAATGTATTAGAGGGAATCAACAGTAGATTAGATGAAGCAGAGAATCAAATCAGTGACTTAGAAGGTAAGATAGCAGAAAGCACCTAATCAGAACAGCAAAAAGAAAAAAGAATCCCAAAAAATGAAGAGAGTTCAAGAGGCCTCTGGGACAACATCAAGAATACCAACATTCTTATCATAGGGGTACCAGAAGGAGAAGAGAGAGAGCAAGGAATTGAAAACATATTTGAAGACATAATGATGGAAAACTTGCTTAACCTAGTGAAGGAAATAGACATACAAGCACAGGAAGGAAAGAGGGTCCCAAACAAAATGAACCCAAAGAGGCACACACCAAAACACATCATAATTAAAACGCCAAAGGTTGAAGAAAAAGAATCTTAAAAGCAGTAAGAGAAAAACAGTCTGTTGCCTACAAGGGAGTCACATAAGACTGTCAACTAATTTCTCAACAGAAACTTTGCAGGCCAGAAGGGATTGGCAGAAATATTCAAAGTGATGAAAAGCAAGATCCTACAAACCATTTAATTTTGGATGTCCCAAAGGCACATTAGACCAACACACCCCAAACTGATCTCATAAATGCCATCCTGTTGCAGTCTTGTCCTCCATGCACCCTATCCCAGTGGATGACATCACCACCTACCAACCTGCACAAACTAGAACTCTTCACGTCTTCCTTTACATCTCCCTCTTCCTCCTCACCTTATCCAAGGCCTGAAGATTTGACCTTGTAAATATTTTTGTATACTTGTCTGAATATCTACCCAGCAACACCTCAGTTCAAATTACCCAAAGTCAATCTTTCTAATGGATCTCCTCACATCCATTGTTGTCCCCTCTGACCTGTTCTTTCCACTGCAGTTAAGAGTGAATAGATTGATATGCTATTCCCCTGTTTAGGTTTTTATGCCAGCACTGCTTTTAGGATAATGTTCCAAGTCCTTATGACCCATAAGTTCCTACATACTTTGACCTTGACAGCTTCTTTATCTCACTGCTCTTAGATATTCTTGCCCCCGTGACAAAAATATCTTTAGCTCCTCCAATATTCCGTGCTCTTTCATACCTCAGGACTCTTCTGTGCCCAGTTAGCTCTGCTTGGATCTCTCTTTCTTCCATTTTGACCTCCTTTATTCTCTCCTTCAGGAATCTTCTCAAACAGCATTTCCTGGGGAAGCTTCTGACGTCAGACTAGGTTTGGTTTCCCTGCTATCGGTTTTCATGGCAAATATTTTTTCACAGTTTTATAATGAATTTTAATTATATATTTGTTCATGTGATGATCTCACTTGTGTCTGTTTCTCCTATTACATTCCAAGTTACATGTGTCTGTTCTGCCCCTAATTTTATCTTTAATTCTTAGCACAATGCTTAGCATAACTGTCACTCAAATATTGAGTGAATGAAAACAATGACATTACAGGAAGACATCTTATTTACATACTGCCAGAATTTTAGAGAATTGTCTGTTTTAAGTTGTGTTCCTTGAAATGGTGATGGACATGGTTTCTCCCAGGACCCTGATCACACATTTGTCACCTGGCAGATGAAATTAAGGGTTTATAATGTGACTACAGAAACCAAGGACTTTTGAATGCTGCCTATACAAAGTTCTATTCCAGAGTATGTGAGAGACATGATATCACATTACTATGATAAGTTTCTTTGTGGCCAAAAAAATGCCCAGTAGTGCCCTCGATTGGTTCTCTGATGATAATGAATGCTTCCTGGGTCATCTTAAGCCACCTCACGAACTTCTTGCCATCAGAGAACTCGGGGTAGGTGTCTGAAATTCATATCAACAGTGGTTAGCAAGAGCATGTGATGCTCAGAGAACAAACAAACATTTCTGAACTACAGTATAGTATAGTCTCTTGGTCCAATGGTATTAATGTAATTTAGTAATGTTGCCAAACAGTTAAAATCATTTAGGCTTGAGTTTACCAAATTCTTGCTAAACTTCTGAAGTATTATTTTCTAGTAATATATTGTTTGCTTTTTTGCTTTTTGATTCTCTTGTCACATTTTCTGAATTAAGGAAAATTTTTATTTGGTGCTTAGATAAGAGAGATGGCATAATGTCTAACTGCTCTGGCAGATGATTTATTTTGTATTTTCCATATTTTCTATTACCTCTCCTGCGCTTTCCTCTCCTTCTTTGTCTTCCTCTCATTAGCCCTTTATAAAAATCCTGTCTCTAGATCCCATCCCTTATTTGTATGCTTTTATGCTTAAATCAATCCATAAATATAATCAGAAAGACATACAAATGTTACCTTTCTATTTTGAGCGGAAATTACCTTCCCAGAATATTTATAGATGTGGATTACTTCTCTGAGGCGATTCATTCATCAAGACAGAAGTGGGTCTTCCTGTACAGAATGGAATGGGAATAGAAACAGTCAAAATATATTAGGATAAACACAGCAATCAGAGATTGGATGGGGAGGGGAAGCCTAATTTGGAAGAAATATGTTGGCTGCTTGTGAGGCAAAGAAATAGAACAGCAAATGTTTCTTCAAATTGCAACATGAAAGGAAGGTTATCCAGGGATGTACTAGACTTTTAAAATTTTATCCAGCACTGCTTTGAGCCAAGGCTGAGCTCCTAGCATTATAGGTAAGATCCATGTATATGTTAACATCATAATTTCATGGGATTCTAGAACATAAGAGCTGGAAGACTCCTCAAGACAAGAAAGGCTATCTATATCTTACCCAAAGTCACACAACATGTCACAACTGGGATAGGATTCAGGTAATTCTGATTTCCAAGCCATTTAATGTGTCATTGCTCATAAGCACTGTAATTGTTTTCTGGTTCCTGGAAATGCACCTCCTATATCACCTATGTCCTTCCCAATCCTCTCTAATTTGCTTTATGGCATGTGATCATCAGGTACCATTTCAGTCACACCTCCAACACTGGCAACCTCATAATCAATAGCAATATCTCTTAACTTAAAGAAGAATGACATAGTAGATTATACAATATAATTAGACTATTCTCACTTTCACCAGGAAAAAGTGGTTTATTTGACAAATGGGCAATGGTTGAAAAATCTATCCTAAAGAATGGTCAAGGACTTTCTTTTTTTTTCCCCCTTTTTCTTTTTATTTCTATATATCACATTGTGTGTTCACCACCCAGCATTTGTTAAGGGTATTGATATCTTAACTTTTTTTTTTTCACATGTAACATGACATAAAAGTTTCAGAGTTCTGTTTTCCCATTACTTGTAGAACATATTAATAGCATTCTCCTTACCTTAAACATATTTTTACTATAAAAAGATGAGGTAATTAATACTTACAACAACTAAAGTACTTCAAGAAGTCTGGATAGGCAGGTCTACTGTGAACTTTATCAGGGAGAAAACTTTTATTTGCTTCCCAATTCATGCTACCTCTTCCATACCTTCTTTATGCATTGAAAAAAATGATTTTTTTGTTCAGCATGATTTTTCTGATTTATGTGGTTTAGAAAAAGAAGCAAGTCAGTAGTGTGCTACATCTTCTGTGATTGTACTTTTACAATTGGGATATTTTCCCCTCTGCCTAGCCCATTTATTCTGCTTTAGAAGTCAACACTTTTTAAAAAGACAACACCTATGATTGTTTTGGTTTCATTGCTCAACTCTTTATAGGCCTTTTTTTTTCTTTAGAAGATAGTCATTTTCTTCATATCTTCAAAAAACATATACATGTGCACATACTTCATGTGATCAAACCATATCCTCTATAACATAGGATGATAAAATGTGAATGGCAAAACAGGCTTGCTTCTAAAATAAGCTATTTACTATGTCTTTAAATAGTAATGATTTAAAAAGAAAATTACAGAGCTTTAGTAACGAGAAAATTTTCTGTGACAATTAACTATATGTACCCTCCGATCATTATGTATTAATTAGCAACATACATAGGTGATTGAGTCTGGCTTGTGAAGCCACTTGCTCCTCAGTGTTCACTACACACAGATTATCATGAGGAAACTGGTGACAGCTGAAAAGCAAATGATTGAATTCCAAGGTAGATGAGTATATGTTTCTGAGGTCAGTCAGAATGTGACCCACCCTTTGATATATCTAAAACCCCATAAATACAGATGTTTCAAAAGTTAATCATGCTAATGCCACAAACCGTCAAAGCCATGTAACTATTTAGCTAGGAACTGAAGAGCTATTATGAAGTATTTTAATTCTACCAGGTATTACAGAAATGAACTAAACTACCTTTACTGTGTTCTGCGATGTATTATAATCAATTAAGTAAATCCCCAATTGTTAGTATAGAGTCTTCTTCATCTTCTATATCCTAAACTCTTGACTTGCGTGTGTGCTGAGAAGGGAATCATTATAAAAGCTGAGTTGAGATGACAAAGAAAAAGGATTGAAAGTGCCAGGAAAACAATACTGCTAGAATTATAGAAAGTTATCCTTGTTCAAAAAAGTGGTTGGACCATCATTTGTTTAGGAAAAATTATATTAAATTATGCTAACTTAATAACATCTTAAATTCTAGAATCCTCTTTATAGCCTTTTGGTATTAAAGGTATGTGTGCTGGGATATTTTTAAAATCATCTTTAAAATTTCCGTAAAGTTCAGTTCCATAGGCACTGTTGCATAATTCCATAGCAAACTTTCTAATTTGAACTTTGTTGAGAGGTATGTTTCTAAAATACAGCCCATGATTTCCTTTGTCAGATTCATCTGGGGTGCCTGTCTAAACCACAGGTTTTGAGCTCCTCCCAAACCTACCAAATTCCTGACTTAATGAGCATACCCACTAACATTGAGAACCATGGCTTTATTAAGTAGTAATCTTTTTCCTTTACAGGCATACCTCGTTATATTGTGCTTCACTTTATTGTGTTTCAGAGATGTTGCATTTTTAACAAATTGAAGGCAAGACACTCCACCAGCACAAAGATTATGACTCGCTTTATTGTGGTTATCTGGAATAGGGCCCGCAATATTTCTGTGGTATGCCTGTGTAGACCTCTTCCCACTCTCTCTTGAAACATCTCCTTGTTTTCTACCTTAGTTAGCTTTTCATTAACAACTACTATAGCAGAAGGGATAAATGACTTTCATACCAATAACAATCTTTTCAACACCCTTCTTTCACGTGCTTCTAGGAAGAGAGAGATTGAGGAGGTTTTCAAAGGGAAGATTGAGAAGTGGATGCCTCACACTTGAATGCTGGCAGGCCTCTTTATTCATCTTTCATTGCCTCAGCTCAAACATGGCACCAAAAAAAGGTCATGACAGTGACTTTCATTTATGAAGCACATATACACTTTTAAAAAATTTGTATAACTTGTTCCTAGAAGGAAACCTTGGTCATTTAGCTCAATTCTGTCAGACTACAGTAAATAAAATGATGCCTGGAGATGTTATGTGATTTGTTTAAGACCACTCTCCTAATTATTGGGAGAGCTAGAGTAGGAACCCAGGTATCCTGACTCTCAGACCCTTGATCTTTTTAGAGCACGATGTTATAAAAAATATCATATATTGCAGTTATTTATGTGAAGAATAAATTATCTTGTAGGTAGAACATCATTATTTGTTGTTCTTAATAGTCTCACTGCTTTCCAAGGTCTGTTTCTATGCTTTACCAGGTCTGTTTCTATTTATTGTATGTTGTAGGAAAACAGCTTTAAAACACCTTTCTTACTGAGTGAGCTTTTGTGCAAATAGTAGCTTATAAAGGAATTGGATCCCTGTTGCTTGAGGTTGAATTTGGTAACACTTTATTTTAGGTGTCAAGGCATGGTACATTTAATTAACATTCACGGTAATAACACTGATCAATGTGAATTTTGTTGATGTAAATGTGGATGGTAGTATTATTATGCTTTGAACAGAATCCACCCACATGCTGTTATATTCACTGGACTCTTATTTTTCTTGCTCAGTTTTTATTTAGAAAAAAAAAACCAAACCCACACACAAAAACAAAGAAGGAAAAAAAAAATCCCTGCTTTCTGTTTCTTCCTTTGGAATGTTTAATTGATGGTTGTTGGATATATTCAAAGTATCCAGTGAATATGTACAGTAATGAGGTCTTTTGCCCTCCCTGATTATGTGACAACTCAATTGAGTAGTTTAAATTTGGATTTCAATAATTAGGCCATTTTATATAACTTACTAAGGCAATAAAATCATACTGCTCTAAAAATCTAGACAGACGGCTAAGAAACAGGAGAGTATTATTAGTCCAAATAGATCAGTAGAAATACTCCTAATCAGACCTCATCTGGATAGCTGTAAGACAAGAGGAATACTCTAACTTGAGCAAGAGAAATGTCACATTTTGCACATGAAAAATGGTAGTCTTGGAGAACAGAAAGTGCTGAGCACAGAGACCATTTTGCATTAAGAAAAATGATTTTTATATTACAAAAAACCTAAGCAAGAAACTTCCCTGAATTAATTCCAGAGATTTTTGAATCAAGAAAGGTGAAGGCACATAGAATGATTTGGAAACAGATTTGTCATAGAAGCAGTAACAGCCGTGAAGCATGTAGCCTAGGGAATTTTTTCTGTCCATACCTAGAGTACTGAAAGTATCTACATATTAATTTAAATTTAATTGAAGCTTTTCTTTTTTTTTTTT
>NW_017732299.1:448211-456901 GCF_001890085.2 Hipposideros armiger | reverse complement strand
ACAAATATCATATGATCTCACTTATATGTAGATTCTAAGGAACTGAATGGATGGGAGAAGTGGATGGAGATAGTCTCAGAGACACAGAGGAAGAACTGAGGGTTGCTAGTCGGGAGGGGGTGGGGCTGAAGGAGAAGGGGAAGGGATGAGACAATACAAATTGGTAATTGCAATATGGCCTCAGGGATAGAAAAAGACAGTCCGAGGAATATAATCAATAATGTTGTAAATATTTCTTAGGGGACCAGATGGACCCATGTCCTGTTGGGGAGTCCACTTCATAGTCGATGTAGAGGCCTGACCACCGCATTGTATTTCTGAAGCTGATGTTGCATAGTATAGTATGTCAACTATAATTATATATACATATAGTCTCGGGACATGGAGTAGAGAGCGGGAATGGATTCAGTGGAATTGTAATAGATAAGCATGATATCGGGGGTGGGAGGGCAATAGATGGGGGAGGGGGGCTGTTACTTTGTGAGGGTGAAAAGAGTAACTATTGCATTGTTCTGTACACCTGAAATTAACAATAAAAAAATTATTAAAAAAAATATATAGAGTCAAGATTTTCCATTTCCCATCTTCTTTTCATATAATGATAACAATTAAAAGTGGGAGTACAGTTCCAGTGCTCCAGCACTCATTTAAATAGATCTATTTGATTTTCCTTTAATTTATGTTACTTGGAGGAAATGTCATCAAATATAGTAACTTAACTTTTTTAGATTTTTCTAGACCTGGAGATCCAATTTTTAGTGATTATTTATTTAGGTTAGAATTTATTTATAGGTTCAGCTCAAATGGTGGAGATGAGAATAATTTTCAGATCGTCATTTAATTATGTCACATCCACTTCTATTTGTTCAAGAACAGAAGGCATCCAAACAAAATATCCATCTTTGTTCAGACGGGGGAAAAAAGTAAATACCCATAGATTGGAATTTTCTATCAAAAGGTTGTTTTCCTCTAGATATTTGTTAACTACTATATTTGATTATAGAAGCCGTTTATTCCACTCAGGCTTTTTCCACATAATTATTGATTAACTCCTATTAGTACTATAGAATGAGTGATAAGTCATTCAGTATCATATGTCTATTTCTAACTCTTCCCTTCAATTTAAAGCAGCATCTATGGAAATCCATATATAATTTAAGGGCAGAGTTTTTTGGGTTTTATTTTTCAAAGATTTTTATTGGGGAATTGGGGGAAGGGGAACAGACAAGTTGCTGTCCTTTTGTTCTTCAGTCTAGTTGTGGAGGACGTTGCNAGCCACTCACTGCAGCTGCTGGCCGCTCACGCTGTCTGCTGGCTACACATGGTAGCCCATGGCAACCCACTGCCACAGGGGCTGCAGCCTACACCATCGCCAGCGACTCACGGCAGCCCAGCTCCAGGTTGAGCTGTTGCTCAGCATCTTATCTGTGGAGGGCAGTGTCATTGGCCCTCATATGTGGGATCCGAACCAGGGCCCTCTGGCGTCCCAAGCCAGTTCTTAACTATCGTGCCACTCGGCCAGCCCAAATTGAAGCTTTTCAAAGAAAACTAAAAAGTAATAGGATTTTTCGGGCTGAGTTATAATGAATAGGATACAATTATCAGCTACTATACGGACAAAGTAAAAAAAAACACAAAACTTCTGTATCTGGCAGAATGATAAATAGGATATTCTGAAAAGCTGGGTAAAATAAAATGAACGTAATTTTAATTGAATGGCTGACATTGTAAAAATAAAAAATGTAAGGGTAATCGCCAAATGCCAGAAACAAGCAAATATCTCGAGCAAATATGCAATTGAAACTAGAGAGATAATCAAGTTAGGGATTTTGGGTTACTGTGAGAACAAATATTGGTATGAGGAAACTTGTCTTGGGTATTAATAGCTTTCTGGTGGAGAAGTCTGTGGAGACTAGACCTAAGGCCATGAAAAGTAGCTAAACCTGAACTCGCAAAGGGATAGCTCTCTTCTGAAAAAGTGACCTAGAAAAAACCCCACTTGGCTGGCAACTTGAACAAAATAACCGGTCTGACACTTTGGCGACTCCGGTTTGGGGAGCAGGGGGAAGCTTTCATGAGAATTTGCAACTGTAGGCTTTGGGCCTGCCCTCATCTGGGCCTGGAGCTTGAACTTAAATTATCTGCTTAGCAGGACAAATCTAAGCCAAGACATTATTTTAAAGTAATTCTTGTTTGGTGGCTCCCCTGTGGTACCTAGCAGATGCAAGTACAAGTCTTCCCTGAAGAATCACTGCCACCTGAGACCTCAAAATTCTGAGAGGCTGTGGTTAGCCAAATAGTATATGATAAAAAAGGCAGCCGCATTAGGAAACCATGAGCAATATAATGAAAATGACAACAGATTTAGATTTACAAATACCAACAAAGTAGCATAATGTACTTAATACTTAAAATATAGAGATAGAAAGGAAAAAAAATGAGCAATATATAAGAGATTATCAAATAAGGCACACAGATTTAAAGACAAACACTCTTAGAAATGATAATATAATTAATCGAAATCTCATATATTGAACATACTGTACTCAGATGAAGAGAGAGGTGGTGAACTGGAAGATTGATATTAAGTTATCCAGAATACAAAACAAAAAGATGGATGGAAAATATGACAGTTAAGAACAAATGGAGAATTAAATAAGAGCTATTGACACATGGCTACTCAGATTAGTAGACTGAAAAAAATAGAATGAGGAAGAGGTAATATTTGAAGAAACTGCTTTAGAAATTCCCAGAGCTGATGAAAGATAAAAATACTTGGACTCAGTAAAACCCAGTATATCTCACAATAAATAAAAAATACTCATACCAAGACACATTATGGCAAAACTGTAATATAATTTTTAAAAAGAAAATGAGAAAAGTAGTGTGAGTGAAAAATGACTAGTACAAAGGAATAATAATTAGAAAATTAATTTCTAATTAATTTATTTTTTTTAGTTTCAGGTATACAAAACAGTGTAATAGATGTTTATACCCCTCACAAAGTAATAGAAAATCAATAACTTTATAGTGCTGAGAGAAAAGAACTGTCAATCTAGAATTCAGTGCCCAGCAAATCTATATTTCAATAACGAGGGATAACCAAATAGGCTGAGAGCACTTAAGATAAGCAGATTCGCTAAAAGAACTCCTGAAGGATATACAGTTGACCCTTGAACAACATGGATTTGAACTGTGCGGGTCCACTTATATGCAGATTTTTTTTTTTAATGAATATACAGTCGACCATTTGTGTCCCCAGGTTTTGCATCCATGAATTCAGCCAACCACATATCAAAACCAGTATTCTCGATTTTCAGTTGGGACTCTGTAGATGTGAAGGGCTCACTGTGTGCATTGTTCTATGCCATTTTACATAAGGGACTTGAACATTCATGGATTTTGGTATCTGTGTGTGTATGGGTTGGGGGGGTGTCCTGGAACCAATTCTCTGCAGATATTGAGGGATGTACATAAGAAAAAAAGAAAAGGACTCCAGAAAGATAATCTGAGATTGAAAAAAAATGGTTAACAATGAAAATACTACATATGTGGGAAATTATAAATTAACTGTATATATAAAACATTAATGATACACAATTTATGATATTAGAAAAAATTCAAAATGTAATTAAAACACTAGACAAGTATTTTAAGCTAGGAGGGAATTGACAGGTCTGAGCTTGTATGGATTTGCAAGAGGGTAAATGACATTATTACTACTAGCTTACATGAATTTAGTGCTTGTGATATATGTACATTAACTTACATTAGGGCCCACAATAACTCTCTGAATTTAGTGATATTATTATCTCCATTTTACAGATGATAAAACTGACAATGTGAAGCTACAGAGGTGAGACAGGATTTGAATCCAGGTGACATGGCTTGGTTCTATGATCCTAATCACTAGGCAGCACTACTTCTGATTAATTTTAGACTCTTATGCATGCTAAAATTTAAAAGGTAACCACTAAAAAAAAAATAGTATACAACGACCTATGCATTTAAGAAGAAAAGCAGAGTAAGGGAGGGGGGATTGTTAGCAGTTGCAAAGAAGTATAGAAAAATCAGGCCAAATACAAAGCACAAAATAAGAGGATAGAAATAAAAGATCACAGTAATGAATAAATGTTGCTTGTTAAAGGACAGAGATTGACAGATTAGATTAAAAATTTAAAAATCCAGCAATATTCTGTTTAGATAAAACATAGTCAAAATACAAGGACACAGATAATTTGGCAGTATAAGGATGAAAAAAGGTATGCCAGGCAAATGCTAACTAAAAGAAAGCTGAGATAACCATATTAATGTAAGATAAAATAGACTTGAGGGCAAAAAGCATTATTGGTTATAAAGATGGTCACTATATAAAAAGCAAAGGTTCACTACACCAGGAAAAGATAACAATTTTAAGCTTGTATGCACGCAATAAAATAGCTTTAAATTATATAAAGCAAAAATGGATAGAACTGCTTGGAGAAATTGACAACCTATCATAAAGGTGGGTGATATCAGAAATTAATGAGTCAAGCAGATGGTTCATATAGAAATGGAGTTTCTTTATTAACCACATAGTTGAGAACGAATGTACATACACTGAACCCTGTGCACCCCCAAATTGTGGACTATGTATTTCTCTTAGTCACAGGAAACATAATTTATAAAGATTGGCCATGAAGCCATAAATTACATTTCAACCAACTTTAAAGAACTGGTATCATACTGATTCCATATCACATGTTCTGTCCATGCAGTTATATTAGTCATCAAACAAACAAACAAAACTAAACATCTCCATTGATTTCTACTTATATTTTTATTTTGTCTCCTTACTTTTTGATTCTATATCAGAAACTAAGATGACCAAGTTGAGACTGTTTTTTTCTAGTATAACCATTTAATGCTATTTATTTTCCTCGAAGCCTTGCTTAAATAAATTTTGATAATGTTGTATTTTCATTTTAATTTAGTTTAAAATATTTTCTAATTTACTTTGAAATTTCCCTTGACTTAAATGTCAAGTTGATCAAGTTGGTTGATAATGTTGTTTGGGTCTTCTATAGCCTAACTGATTTTCTGTGTATTTATTCTACCAATTACTGAGTGAGGAGTGTTGAAGTCTCCAACTTTAATTATGGATTTGTCTATTTCTCCTTTTAGTTTGATCAGTTTTTACTTAATGTATTTTGAAGCTCTGTTGTTAGTTGCATACAACTTTAGAATTTTTATGTCTTCTTAGAGAAGGACTTCTTTACCATTAATTATGTAACTTCTGTCTTTATCTTTGTTATTATTCTTTTTTCTGAAGTCTTTCCCCCCTGATATTTATGCAGCTATTCCAGCTTTTTTCTGATTCATGTTTCATAGTATATCTTTTTTATGTCCTTATTTTTTAAAACCTATCTTTGTTATTTTATTTAAGATGATTTTTCTTATACATAGACTATGCTGGGAGTACAAAATAAATGTATACACATGAGTTGTATTCATCTTTTGTTATGAGTATATATTGAGTATTACAATTTTAATACAGTTTTTTACTTTCTTAAAATGTGTATACATTTTTTTGGCACCCTCTGTATTTGGGTCTTGCTATTTTATCCATTCTGACAATCTCTGTCTTTTACTTTGTATTTTAGATCATTTACATTTAGCATAATTAGTTATATGTATGGATTAAAATATGTCTTACTAAGCATTTTACTTTAGATTTGCTTTAGATTCTCAATTATCTTTTAGAGCATTTAAAAACAAGAAAAATAAATTTTATATTTTCTTTATTCCATTTTCAGCTTTCTCCCTTTTCTTTTCTTTCCTTTTCTTTCCTTTCCTTTCCTTTCCTTTCCTTTCCTTTCCTTTCCTTTCCTTTCCTTTCCTTTCCTTGTCTTGTCTTGTCTTTTCTTGTGCATAGATCCAGATTTCTGCCTAGTGTCATATTTTTTTCCGCCTGAAGAACTCTTCTAGTGTTTTTTGTTTTTTTTGTGTGTGTTGGTATGCTTGCTGCTAACAATTCTGTTTTTGTTTATCTGAGAAAAATCTTTGTTTCTCCTTCATTCTTGAAAACTATTTGCACTGATTATACAATTCTGGATTGACTTTTTTTTCTTTCAGCACTTTAAGACCATGTTTTATTGACTTGTGATTTGAATTGTTTCTTATTGGATGTCTACTTATTGTAATTCTCATTTTTGTTCTTGTCTATGTAATATTTCTTTTCTGTCTGGTGGCCTTCAAGACTTGGATGTTCTGCTCTGATTTTATTTTATTATTTATTTATTTATTTATTTATTTATTTATTTATTTATTTTTTTTTTAAGCTGAGCCATCCTGCTACCTGTTGGCAGCTCAGCGGCTGCTCAGCTCGGGCTGGACTCGAACCGCTGTTGCTCAGAGCTCAAACTCTTGAGCGAGCTCTTAACCAACTGAGCCACTCGGCCGGCCCCTCTGATTTTATTTTTATTCCCCTCTGATTTTCTCTTGTATTAGTTTGGTCCTATTGACCTATCTTCAAGTTCACTGATCCTTTCTTTGGCTGTGTTGAGTTTACTGATTAGCCTGTTAAAGGCATTCCTTATCTTTGTTACTGTGATCCTCATTATAACATTTCCATTAATTCTTTCTTACATTTCCATTAATTCTTTAATCTCAGTGATTGAATTACCCATTTGTCCTTACAGGCTGTCCACATTTTCATTACAGCCTTTAACATATTAATAATAGTATTTTAGATTTCCTAATAGTTCTGATATGTGCGTTGTATTTGAATCTAGCTCTTTAGATTATTTTGTCTCTTGACATATTTTTATTTTTATTTTTTGATGGTTCATAATTTTTTGTTGATGGCTCATAATTTTTTGTTGAAGTCTGGACATCTGGTGTAAGACATTAGCGCCAGGAAATGTGTATGTCCTAACTTTTGTTAAGTGTTTAGTGTCCTTTTGAGTCCATGTGGACAGGAGGTGATTTAGGTTTGGGATTGCTGTTTCTCTCTTTACACTCAATGCACCATAGGCTTCAGATTTTTACTGTTTTATACTTAGTGTCTAGGGTGATGGTAGTTTTTAAGGATTTCTTTTTTCCTCTCAGTGTTATACCCTTAGCTTCATATCTTCCCTTTGTGCCATGCATTAGAGAGAGTTTCTTTCTACATTCTTGCCCATTCTCCTTGTAGTATACTATTGTTACTTTATGCTTATGGTGAGAGTTGGGGGCATTTTTTATAGTTCTGATTAAGCTTCTGTTTTAGCCAGGCACTACGTCCATGAGTCGCAGGTGTATGACTTTATCGGTGCTCCTGTTCTACCCAGAGTTGTAGGTCTATGACTGGCTTGTATTCTTTCCTGGCCCTCCTCCATATATAGAAGTTTGTTCCCCTATCTTTTTTTGTTTCCCCAATTTCAGTGGGTTTTTACTAGTGCCTAAAGGGTGAACATCTTTGATAGCTTTCTACCAGCAGTAGAAGGCACTTATCTGTAGGGGGGAAAGAGAGGACAGATTTGGGTGGGCTTTTGTGTCTTTTTTTTTAAGTGCCTACTGTTGCCTTCCTCCATGCCTGCACCATTGAAGGGTGCTTTCTCAGGATTGTCATCAATCTTTTCTTGTGTTTTTTTGTGTGTTTTTTTACAAGCATTAGGTCAGGAGTGTGAAGAGTCTGCAAGTACTATGAATTCCTCTTATATATGTCTCTCCCTAGTATTTTACACTGTTTAGTGAATGCTTTTTTAAGCTTTCCTAATTTATTAAAAATTTTAGTTGAATTCTTACTGGTTTCTGAAAGTGTGTGTGCCAGGTAAGTATTCACATTGTGTTTCTCCTTGCAGGTACCTGTTTTTCCTTAGATTTTAGGTTATAGTTTTTTGCTCTGCCACATCAGCTTCCTGATGAGTTCAAAAAAAGTTCCAAGATTTTAGATTTTCCAGAAAATTTTTGGTTATTTTTAGTGTATTAAATGTGGGAACAATGTTCTTTCCAACTTTCTAAATCTCATGTAGAAGCTGACAGTACCTATCTATTATGTTTTAATGGGAGAATCTGAAAATGTAGAATTTATATTCATGGAATATATTCACAAATCACCAGGGCCTTGGGTTTGGATTATCTCAAGGAGAAATTTTACTATAACAATTTTTACATTCCTATTTCCACCTTGTCACCACTGGAGAAAGTTGGAGTGGTGAAGTAATAATACCTAAAATATACATAGTGCATACTATGTGCCAAAATTATTTAATGTTTTCCACATAATAACTTATTTAATCCTCACAACAGCTTTCATTTTACTGATAAAGAAATTGATGCACAGTGAGGGTAGTTAACTCGAACCCAAGTGTTTCCAATCACTAAGCTTTATTGTACCTCAAAAACATAAAAAAGAATGACAAATCAGGGTAATTTAGAATTCTGAAGAGCATCTAGTTCTGCTTTTATTTTACAAGTGAGAAATTTTAGGTGAGTTAAAGGACTATCCAGAGTTAAACACACAGTTGTACCTGATCCAATATAGAGTCAAGAATGCCCATTGGTAGATGACTGGATTAAGAAACTTTGGTACATTTACACAATGGAGTATTATTCAGCTATAAAGAAGAAAGAAATAGTACCCTTTGCAACAATATGGATGGAACTAGAGAACATTATGCTAAGTGAAATAAGTCAGTCAGAGAAAGACAAATATCATATGATCTCAC
>NW_017732299.1:406499-444006 GCF_001890085.2 Hipposideros armiger | reverse complement strand
GCAGTGTCACTGGCCCTCATATGTGGGATCCGAACCGGGGCCCTCTGGCGTCCCAAGCCAGTTCTTAACCAACACGCCACTCGGCCGGCCCCTAACTTCAAATATTTTAAATGATCTAGGTTTACTTACAAATAAATGGAGTTTTTTGTATCTTGCCATTGTTGCATCAACTACATTTATATTGCTATTGATTAATCAATTAGTAAAAGATGAATAAGACTCCAGTTATTTGAACCAAGGGAAGGACTACCAACTTAAAGTAAGCAAACAAAACATCTTTAGTGGGAGGACAGTGGGAGAAACTTTGTGAGTCATCATCATTTAGCAGAATTTTTAAACAATATTATAATCATATCTCAATACTCTCTTGTAACTAAAAGAAGGAGTGGAAATCCCTCTAAGTCAACTTACTTCGCTCAGCAAGGTAATTTCACTTCATAAGTCATCTTGCTGAGGTTTCAGAGTCGTGCTTCTGACTCACTGGCTAGCTTTGATGATTGTGAGTCATTTTATATTTTCTGAGAATAAGGCTACCTGAGTATCATTGCTTTATCTTTGGTTTGTAATGAATTGAGAAAATGCACCATCCCAGGTGATAGGATAGATAAGAAGAGGGATATGGAAAGAAAAAGCAGCCTCTGTGATTTGGGTCTAATCTCATCTATCATTTAAAGGGCCAATGATTGTGTAGTAAAAAAGATATTACTCTAACAGGTGTTCTAATATAGCCAAGAACTTCCTTCTTTGCCTCTTGCCTAAGAACAGGGAAGCAAAATTTTTCATAGGCAGTCACATTCTTTTGGCCTTCTTAAAAAAAGTTCAGGGCCGGCCGAGTGGCATGATGGTTAAGAACTGGCTTGGGATGCCAGAGGGCCCCGGTTCAGATCCCAGATATGAGAACCAGTGACACTGCCCTCTACAGCTCAGATGCTGAGCAGCGGCTCAACCTGGAGCTGGGCTGCTGTGAGTCGTGGCGACGGTGTAGGCTGCAGCCCCTGTGGCAGTGGGTTGCCATGGGCTACCGTGTGTAGCCAGCAGCCAGTGTGAGCGGCCGTCCAGAAGNCAGACAAGTTGCTGTCCTTTTGTTCTTCAGTCTAGCTGTAGAGGGCGGTGTCACTGGCCCTCATATGTGGGATCCGAACCGGGGCCCTCTGGCGTCCCAAGCCAGCTCTTAACCAACGCACCATTCGGCCGACCCAAGGGCAGAGTTTTCATCTGATATTCTTTCTTTCCCTTCTTCACCATTCTATGATGATTAAATACTCACAGAAGAGTGTAGTTGGGACAAGAGTCAGAAAATGTATTCACCATGTTCTGCAACACACTAGCAATTTGGCCTCTTGCAAATGTTTTGGTATTTTTGAGCTTCTGTTTTCTCACCTTCACCTCATGGTTTATGATGATCAAATTAGATAATTTCTTAACCCACCAGCATTTATGGAACTTCTTTTATATGCCAAATGTAATGAAGGGGACTGAGGACACAAAGTTGAAGAGGATATAGCTGCTACTTCCCGATGAGTTCATGTTCTAGTATGGGGATTGTTGTGTACATAATTATGACATGCAGCAAAATGTGCATTTGATGTGAGAGAGATTTGAAAGAGGCAGAATATTCACAAGGGTGGCTTTAACATATGAGTAAAAGTCCACCAAGCAGATGAGGAGAAAGCATTCCAGGCACAGGGAAAAGCATTTAAATATTTTCCAAGTGTGCATCAAGAACTGGTGCAGGCCCGCAAATGTGAGGGATTATCATTATTTTTAAGAAACTATGTCTCAAAGGATTATAAAAAATATAATTTGAATTTTGAAAACCACCTTGTTATGGTTGTTGGTAATAACCTTGTAGAAGTTCTAGTTTTAAATTCACAAATAAAATATGAAGATAGAATGACAAATCAAGAATGTAATTAATTATAAGAAATTGGATCCAGCAAGTCTTCATTATCATGAGCCATGTTAATTAACGTTTTTATTAATTATCTTGACAATAAAATCATCACACAATTAGTGACCCTATGAGGTCACAAAAATCATAACAAACATAATTAACATTGCTTAGAATGTCAAGGTTAAATAATTGAATGTAGGTTTGACTGGCATTATAGTCAAAATCCATAGTGTAGAAAGAGATAAGAAAACTTTGTTAGATTCAATATGGCTCTTTTTATCTGTTATGTCAAAGACATTTCATAACATTGACTTTTAGAAAGGAATTCTATATACTATCTCTCAGATTTTTCTAATATGATTGAATTCCTATTATTGCTATCCTCTGGAAAAATATTAAGAATAATATAAGGCAAGTTTAGTTAATGACATATGTAATCCAATATTTAAAGATGTACCATCAGTCTACAGAATCCACTGATAAAGTTTAAAAGCAAAAGAGGACAGACAATTCATAAGATGGTGAAATCAGAAATAGTTTATCAGTGCAAGGGAAATAGAAAATGTGATTTCAAAATGAAGGCAAGGGCTGTAGAAAGCATCCAAGGAAGAAGTAGATCAATATTCAGCTGAAGTAATGGTCAGAAAATGTAGCTTTTTTTGTCCTTAGCAATTGAAATATACTAGATAATCAGGTGGTAAATGACTTTGTAACAGGGAAGTGTTCATATGTATAAGGCAGGGTATTTCATGGAGTATTTTTTTGTACTTATTTGTCTTAGTATATATTCTCTCACTTTGAACCTAAGTAGGATGATTTTTGTTTATTTCTGTTCTAGATAACTATATGCTATGCAAATGAAATTGCCGTTTAAAATGTTTAATTGAAACCCAATCCTAACTGAACCAAATGTTCTATATTTCTTTGGTTGTACAGGGGCACCAACGTGCTGCACATTAAAAATAAAATTCTGTAATAAAAATATAACTGAAATATTTAACAATTTAATGAATAGAATATGGCATAATTAGAAAAAAGTAAAACGTTTATAATACTAATGCCCTCATACAATTATCTTAATATTTGCACATTGTCTTCTGCATGCAGCCATATTTTTAACATAATTGCAGTCATAGTATTCATCTTTACATTATAATTTTTGTATTGTGAATTGCCAGATTTCTCCATCGTATAAAAAAATAGTTATCAGCATACGAAGATATGTACAGTAGAACAAGGTCATTTTAAACAAAAATCAATAACCAAGGAAAGAATTCAGGAGAAAGAGAGAGAATGGTAGGAAAAATAAGAAATGTGTAAGGTAATAAATGAAACATATGCCATTAGATTCTAAATGTAAGTCACAGATTTATCTTTGAGCAGCCACACAAAGAGGCAAATGGGATCAATTTCTGATTTATAGTGTCTAGTAGATTTCAAAAGACCAGTTGTTTACGAAAATCAACGAATATCCTTAATCCTGAGACCACAGAGAGATTTCTTTTATCATCATAAAGAGGACACAATGGCTTCAACATCATTCTGGTATCAAATATATCCTTAAGTTTTATAGTGCTGCTTTATATAACATATACTCAGTGTTGGCAAATACTATAGGACCAAAATTAACATACCATGATGTATTTTAAGGAAACATTTACATTAATAATGCAGTTTGCTTTAGAATTTAGAAGGTCTGTTTGAAATGAGCTGGTTCCTCCTTTTGTCTTGATGAAACCTGTCAAGGTTACTTTGAATGGACACTTTTAAAAATTTTCTTTTGGCTAAAAATTTCTATGATGAGAAGACAATTTAAAGCATTTAATTGACCTTAGATCTAGTTATGATTTTCAGTGTAACCTTCCTGCACTCCTTTTTTATCACTATTTTTTTAGTTTTATAATAGAATCATTGAATGAGGGAGTAAAGGGTTTAGCAATCAGAAATAGAGAGTTAAGTTTAGTATAATGACTTGTGAAAAGAGCACAAAATTTGAGGCCAATAAATAAAAGAATGTATTTTAAAGATATTAACCTAAATTGTACAAATTTGACCCAAATTTCATACAAAGAATTGCTTTTATCTTTCTATACATACATACATATACATATGCACAAGTATAAGAATAGGAAGAGGAAGACATTTATTTCCTGGACAAAACTCATTATTTTTTTGGTTAGACTGATTTATTTTCTCCAAGAATTACTATGTTATTTGATACAAAAGACAGTTATTTGTCCAGAAGTATGTGGTCTATTAAGAAAGTAAACAGTGATGAATGATGATAAAAATTATAAGAGTTGTAAGGTGATGGGAGAAATTAGTCCCAGTGAGTTGGATGTAGTTTTTACCATCAGGAAATGCATGAGAGATTTGATCAATTACAAAGAGAGTACACCAAAGGTATCTTTTTCTATTAGTAAAAAATTATGTTTCTATCCTGACCAAGGATATAAACTCATCGATTTCTAGATGACCCCTTGAGCTTTTGCAGTTCTTTCTTTGTGGATTAATTGTACAAGATACACCCTTCATATACTGCTGCCTCATGAGCATTTCTTTTCTAAAAGAGAACAGAGGAATTTGCACAAAGTTATTCTCTACTTTTTACATTTTTTCCTATTGTGAAGAAAAGCCTGTGTTATAACATGGCTGCTGTGTGGAGTCAGGGGAGATATCTGACCATGAAACTGAGCTTGTTTCTGACTCTTCCACTGATGTAGTAGCCGTGGTCTGCTGGGGCTCAGTAGGTTTTAAATAAATGGGGATATTACGTATCTAACACAATGTTAGTCTCTCAAAAAGCAATAGTCATATAATTATTGTTGATGGTGTTATTTTTTGAAGCAAGTTGACAAGAATAGTAAGCAAATTTCTTGCAAGATTCTGGTAGGCACGATACTTTTCTAGGTAAATGTTTAGGATTGGAGAGAGAGAATGTTAGATGTCATTTCTTCATAGCAAGTTATTTTCTTCATCCTGTGGATCATCCTGCCTTCCTGACCCCAGACTGGAGACTTTAATAAAGTTCTTTAATATTATAACTTCACTTTTTTTTAAAAAAGATTTTTATTGGGGAATTGGGGGGTGGGAACAGCGCTGCGGAATTTGGGGAAGGGAAACAGACAAGTTGCTGTCCTTTTGTTCTTCAGTCTAGTTGTGGAGGACGTTGCTTCACTGGCCCAAGTTGGCACCATCATTGCGCTCTTCCCAGGCGAGGCAGATCAGTCGCTGGCTTCTGGATGGCCGCTCACTGCGGCTGCTGGCCGCTCACAGTGGCTGCTGGCTACACACAGTAGCCCGTGGCAACCCATTGCAGCAGGGGCTGCAGCCTACGCCGTTGCTGGTGACTCACAGCAGCCCAGCTCCAGGTTGAGCTGTTGTTCAGCATCTTAGCTGTGGAGGGCAGTGTCACTGGCCCTCATATGTGGGATCCGAACCGGGGCCCTCTGGCGTCCCAAGCCAGTTCTTAACCAACACGCCACTCGGCCGGCCCCTAACTTCAAATATTTTAAATGATCTAGGTTTACTTACAAATAAATGGAGTTTTTTGTATCTTGCCATTGTTGCATCAACTACATTTATATTGCTATTGATTAATCAATTAGTAAAAGATGAATAAGACTCCAGTTATTTGAACCAAGGGAAGGACTACCAACTTAAAGTAAGCAAACAAAACATCTTTAGTGGGAGGACAGTGGGAGAAACTTTGTGAGTCATCATCATTTAGCAGAATTTTTAAACAATATTATAATCATATCTCAATACTCTCTTGTAACTAAAAGAAGGAGTGGAAATCCCTCTAAGTCAACTTACTTCGCTCAGCAAGGTAATTTCACTTCATAAGTCATCTTGCTGAGGTTTCAGAGTCGTGCTTCTGACTCACTGGCTAGCTTTGATGATTGTGAGTCATTTTATATTTTCTGAGAATAAGGCTACCTGAGTATCATTGCTTTATCTTTGGTTTGTAATGAATTGAGAAAATGCACCATCCCGGGTGATAGGATAGATAAGAAGAGGGATATGGAAAGAAAAAGCAGCCTCTGTGATTTGGGTCTAATCTCATCTATCATTTAAAGGGCCAATGATTGTGTAGTAAAAAAGATATTACTCTAACAGGTGTTCTAATATAGCCAAGAACTTCCTTCTTTGCCTCTTGCCTAAGAACAGGGAAGCAAAATTTTTCATAGGCAGTCACATTCTTTTGGCCTTCTTAAAAAAAGTTCAGGGCCGGCCGAGTGGCATGATGGTTAAGAACTGGCTTGGGATGCCAGAGGGCCCCGGTTCAGATCCCAGATATGAGAACCAGTGACACTGCCCTCTACAGCTCAGATGCTGAGCAGCGGCTCAACCTGGAGCTGGGCTGCTGTGAGTCGTGGCGACGGTGTAGGCTGCAGCCCCTGTGGCAGTGGGTTGCCATGGGCTACCGTGTGTAGCCAGCAGCCAGTGTGAGCGGCCGTCCAGAAGCCGGCGATGATCTGCCTTGCCCGGGAAGAGCGTAATGATGGTGCCAACTTGGGCCATCCTCCACAACTAGACTGAAGAACAAAAGGACAGCAACTTGTCTGTTCCCCTTCCCCCAATTCCCCAGCACTGTTCCCATCCCCCAATTCCCCAATAAAAATCTTAAAAAAAAAAAAAGGTTAACACTGAGGCAAGATATTGATCCTATCTGTGATTTATGTGATATCAGATTTTTGGTCAGGATGTCGAACTTATCAGGTAAACTTCTAGATGCATAAAATGTATAGAAACAAAGTAAAAACAAGAAGAATCATGGACGTCTGATAATATTTTAACCTCTGATGAGTTAATACTTGAAAAAGAAGAGGGCACAGAAGTTGACTGCTTTGTCAGTGTTTAATTTGCCAATTTCCTTTACTTATCCCTTCCTCACCCTGCTCCTTTCTTGTCTTCCCTATGTCAGTACTTCCTCACGTCACCCACCTGCCGCTAAAATCCTAAGAACATACTTAACTCTTCTTTCTGATTACCTTCTCATTTTATTATCAACTTCTGTCTGTCCCTTCAAAATACATCCTGAATCCACATACTTCTCATGATCTTCACTGTTAAAATCACATAGTCCAAACCGTGCTAGTATATAATGTGGTCTTCTCTAGTGGCCTCCTAATTGGCAGTCCCACTTACATGTTTGCTCTTACTATAGTCTGTTCACTCAGCGGCCAGGGTAATCAATTTCGAAAACAAATCAGATCATGTCTCACCTGCTCAAAATCTCCCAATGCCTTCCCTTCCCTTCGCCCTTCAAACAAAACTTGGAAAAACATTTCCTGATGTGCTGAGACCTTTTTGTTCCTCACACATGCTAAATTCTCTCCACACGGAGGGTGTTTGCTTTGCCTAATGTATATACTCTTTCCAAAGCTGTCTTCTTCAGGTCTCTGCTTAGATATCAATTCTTCAAAGAGGCCTTCCCTGGCCACCTTCAAAAACATGTCTTAGGTCAGAGATTTTAGAAGCAGAGCCTATTTTTGTAGACGTTATTTATGGAGGGCGTGCTCCGAGGAGAGGAGGAATATAGGAGAAACATTATAGGATAGGAGAACAAAGCTAAACAAAGGTGTGGGCTCAGCTGGGGACTTGCTTTGGGCTGGTCGCATGGGGAACATTAGAGCACAAATCACATGATAGACTTTCCCATCTGAAGGCAAAGACACTGGCCATTTGGACACCATATCAGTCAATCATTGGCTGCTCCCATGATGGTAGACATGAACTGCAGTCTCCCTGATGAAGCAGCTCCCATTCCATTGAGGGCTATTCTCTAGAGAAGGAGGCACCTGTGAGCCCTTAGCAGCCAATACTCAAAAGCAGATGAGACTGGGTACTTCACCTGATACAGAGGGATCTGGGGGAACACCAACAGCATCCCCTCCAAGTAGCCTCCTCAGTTATGTGCTCTGCTTCACTTTTCACTACGTTTATTCTTACCTGTCATAGTATCTACGTGTGTGTGTGCCTATCTTGCCTTTCCGAGATTAAAATGAAAACTTCACGAAGACAGGAATTTTGTCTTGCTTATTGCTGTAGTATTTCTGGGGCCTAGATAAGTACTCGATACATAAAAAGTATCAAATAAAAAAATCATAAATGGATGTATGGACGCAATTTATCATTTTTTTATGATTAATTTCTTGGAATATTTATTATTTCATAAAATTCTTTGTCTTGTTTAATTTTCTTTATGTATTTGCAGGTTAATGAAATATATGAAAAACAAAACAAAACAAAAGAATCATAACTAACACTTATTAAGTGCTTGTAACATGCCAGGTATTCATTCATCTAATTCTCATAATAATTTTGTGAGACTGTTACTGTCATTATTCCCATTGTACAGATGAGAAACTGAGGCAGAAGGGCTATGTGTACCTTGCCAACTTACATTTTTAGGAACTGGTGATTCATTAGTTCAACTCTAGGCTGTTTCCTGCCTCCTATGAACACTCATTGAATGCTGAAGGAATAAGTCAACTGAGTTCCGCTCATCAGGCATTTTCTAGGTAGTTTCCACATTTCTGTCATCTTGTTTCAGCATAGTAATGAAATCTAAGGTCAGTAAAATTCATCCTTCAGTGTCTTTCTGTGCCCATGTCCTGTAACACAGGCTTAGGAAGCAAAAGGCTGGCATTCTACCTACTCTTCTCATTGCTTGTGACCTTAGCCTTTATTTTAATTAGCTCTATATGACTTAGTTGCTTTTTTGTTGTGTGATGTACTCCACATTATAAGAATTTTGCCAGGAGTTGAAAGAACAAGATTCTACTTCTAGATCTAACATTGCTGTCTTTGTGGACCAGGTCTGTAGCCTCAGTCTTTTGATTTGTAAAGTGAGAAGTTTGGGCCAGATGAATAAATTTATGTGTCTGAGGCATAACAGTGTTTGACAGTGGTCTTTAAGGCTTACTGGATGAATGAATTAACAGGTAAGTAAATAAATGAAACAAATGCATCATTTGAGATTCCAAAGAATTGTTTTGGGCCATTTTAACTGTTTGGACCAGAAAACATAAAAAGATATGGACCTAACCAGAAGTATAAGCATTTCTTACTGTTTTCAATACAGGCTACCTGTTTTAGTCGTGTCAGCTGGGTATCATTTCAGAAACCAGGAAATATGCTCTGTTTTACCTCTTATTAATTTCCAATTTCCCTTCAGATTAATATCACGAAAGCTCAAAGGGAGATACAAAATTTTGGGGTGAATCTGTATAATGACTGGGCACATAATCTTTATAAAGAAAACTAGATTTGGAAGCAAGAGAGTTAAATTTGAATTTCTGTTTGTGTCAGTAGCTGTGTAATTGTGTTTTGAGATCCCTTCCAATGAACTGGCACGCATACTGCAAGAACAGTGATCTCAGAAGTTTTTATATAACATTTGCTGTGTTGTGTACGTAGACATGAAAGCCAGTCATATATGGGTTAAAATCCCATCCCTACTCCTTAATAGCCAAGGGCCTTGGGCAAGACATTTTAAATTTCTTAAGCTTAGGTTCCATCTCTATAACCTGAGTAAATGTGGAGATATTATAAGGATTATGCCTATTGATATTTATAGATGCTCTGTAAATGCTAGCTAATAACCACTACCACAACAACAGTAGTAATTTGGATTATACTCTGTAATATTTAATAGGTTACTTTTTCCTGGAAACTGTTCCTATAATTTGGCTATGCTCTATAATAAAGCTTAATTCCAAGGTTCCAGATATTGGAATATCTGTTTGAATTTAGCTGCTTTAATTTTAATTTCCTATATTGTCTTGTTACTAAATATGTTTTTTAACTAAGCAAACTTTTGACCTTAAATAGTATCCAACAAAATAATTTTCAGAGAAATCTTTTTTTTTAATTAAAATTCATTGGGTGACAATAGTTAGTAAAATTACATAGGTTTCAAGTGTACAATTCTGTAATACATCATCTATATATTGCATTGTGTGTTCACCACCCAGAGTCAGTTCTCCTTCCATCACCATATATTTGACCCCGTTTACACTCATCTACCCCCTTACCCTCTGGTAACCACTAAACTATTGTCTGTGTCTATGAATTTTTGTTTCTTCATTTGTTTGTCTTGTTCCTTTGTTGCTTTCAGTTTTATATCCCACATATTAGTTAAATCATATGGTTTTCAGCTTTTTCTGTGTGACTTATTTTGCTTAGCATAATAATCTCAAGATCCATCTATTTTGTGGCAGATGGCACTATTTCATCTTTTCTTATGGCAGAGCAATCTTTTAAAACAGTTTTTTTAAAAATTGATTTAAACTGACATCATTCTGTAAACCATCATTATTCTATAAACAATTAATTTTGCCATTAAATTAACGAAGTGCCTTTGCTTTATTGAAAGACAATTATTTTAAATTAACATGTGAATGTATATTTTAAATCTAGAATAGAGCTTCTAATTCTCTTAAGGGTACAATATGAGCTGGTTCTCTAGCAGCTTGCGGTATATTTCTGTCCTACTCATTAAATTTTTAAATTTTCCTTTATCAGTTCAGCCAGAATCCTGGCTTTGAATTAAAAGGTGGGCTGTCCAAATATTTGGATGAATCATAATCTTTGACATTCTGACCTGTATATTTCTCAGCAGTTGTGCTTCTTTTTCTTTCTTCTTTATTTGAAAATAATTTCTTTCAGTTACAGATCTATGTTTTCCTACCTAGGCTTGAGCTTATTAAAAGAAATTCTTTAGTTTGTTTCCCTTTTTTTTTTGCTCTTGGAGCCCTTAATACGGTTGCTAAGAAGATAAAATCTCCGTGTTTATTTATTTACCCTAATCAGAAGAAGCTGTTCACTTTACATTTCCTTCCTCTACTTAAATTTCTTTAGCTGAGCTAAGTGTAACTGATGTATATATAGTACTTGCTTATTTTCTAGATTGTTTTGTCAGCAATGATTCGAGGATGTGGTTAGTGTAATTTAAAAGGTTTCCTTCAAATTTGTTTTGCAAAACAGCTATATCCTTCAGTTGGAGTTGTTGAACATATTTTCTGCACAGATTTTTGAATGATGAGTTTAATTTATTACATGTAGGAAGCATTCCATATCTGTTTCTATTGCTTCTGTAACAAATTACCCATATTTAGTGGTTTAAAACAACACAAATATATTATTTACACTTCTAGAAGTCTGGCGCTGACATCACTGGGCTAAAATCAGGATGTCTGCAGGCCGCATTCCTTTCTGGAAGCTGGCTGGGAGAACCTGTTTTCTTGCCCTTTCCAGCTTCTAGAGTCTGCATACATTCTTTGGCTTGTGTCTTGCTTCTTTTCTCTCCACATATTTGTATCTCTCTGATCTTTCTTCCATAGCCATGTCTCCCTCTGTTTTCTCTTCTGCTTCCCTCTTTCACTTTCAAGGACACTTGTGATTATATTGTGCCCCCTTGGACGATCCAAGGTAATCTATTGTAAACAGTTTTAGCTCTATAGCAAACCCTATTCCATCTGCAAATATATTTCATTTGCCAAGTAAAGTAACATTACAGGTTCTAGGGATTAGAATTTGGGCATCTTTGTGGGGGACATTATTCTGTTTACCATACAATTAAAATTTTCTTTGTTCCATTTGAGTATAAATAAGGAAATTTTGCCTGGCAGAGAGCCTAACCATAACTTTCTTTACTGAATAGATAAGAATGATTTTAATTAGGATGCAAATGTACCCTTTGGCAAGATTGAGAGTAAAGGTAGCCAGTTTATTCTCTTAAATTGTTCTGGTCCCCTGGTAACCTTTTCTGCTTCAAAGAAAGGAAAACATGGAAGTAAAAGAAATTTCAAGAGGGGGAGAGACAGAGATAGTGCGAGAGATTGTGTGTGTGTGTGTGTGTGTGTGTGTGTGTGTGTGTGTGTGTGTGTGGTGGAAAGAAAGACAGAGAGACAGAGACTGTATTAAACAAGGATGGATCACACAGCAGAAGTAAAACCAGTTGCATTTTCATTTGGTTTTGTCTAAATGAGGCACTATCACATAGGACAGAGTAAAAAAACACCGCTGCTTCATTGATTGGCCTTTTTCAGGTGGAGGCTGAGACTAATGTGGTTTAGCAAGAGTTGAGATCATCTCCTTCAGCTATTCTTTCCAGTTTTCTCCCATTTGTGTGCTAGCATCATAAACTTTATATGATACCTACATATGGTTATACCTGCCACTGTTAATCGTATTAGAAAAGTGTATGTGTATCTATGAATTTGAGAGTTGACAAGGGGAGGAATTGCTCAGAAATAGTGTTTCTCAATAAAATATTTCAATTAATAAAAAACAATATTACATTCCTTAACCTCTCCATCTCTAAAATAAGACAGTCTGACTAGATTACCTTTCAAGATCCTAGTTCTGCTTTAAAAGTCTGGTCCTGGCTATTCATTAGAAATGAAACAGAAAATATTGTCTGGGCCCTACCTCCGGACATACTGATTTGATTGGTCAAATTCCTCAAATTTTATTTCAATTCAGTTTCTTTCCCCAAATAAAAGTTAAAGTGAATACTAGTAAAGAAAAAAAATACCCGGACTGAGTGAAGACCTCATAAGTGAAGAGTTATTTGCTTTGGATTACTTCCTGTTCTAGATAAATCAATCTTATGTGTTGGGATTTTGAGGGATTTGTGAAAAATTGGAAAGATATTAGAAGCCTGGAGGAAACGAATGTCTTGATTTTCAGAAAGGGACAGTAATTGAATACTATGTATTGCAAATTGATAACCCTTGGCATTAATTTTTAAAAATGGAATTCTAGAACAGATTTTAAACATACTTTACTGAGGCATAATTTCTGTATAATATAATACATTTAAAAATTATTCATTTATTTTTTTCAGTTACAGTTGACATTCAGTATTATTTTATATTAGTTTCAGGTGTACAGCATGGTCGTTAGACATTTATATAATTTATGCAGTGATTCCCCCCAATTAGCCTAGTAGGCTCCTGGCACTATACATAGTTATTGCAATATTATTGACTATTTTCACAATGCTATATTTTACATCCCTGTGACTATTTTGTAAGTAGGAATTTATATTTCTTAATCCCTTCACCTTTTTCACCCAGCTCCCTAAACCCCTCCCCTCTGGCAATCATCAGTTTGTTCTCTATATCTGTGAGTCTTTTGTTTGTTTGCTTGTTTTTTGTTCATTTATTTTGTTCTTAAGATGACACATATAAGTGAAATCATATGGTATTTGTCTTTCTCTGTCTGACTTATTTCTCTTAGTATAGTACCCGCCAGGTCCATCTATGTCACAAATGCTAAGATTTCATTCCTTTTTGTGGCCAAGTAATATTCCATCATATATATGTACTAGCATTTCTTTATCCAGTTGTCTATTGATGGGCATTTAGGTGGCTTCCATAACTTGGCCATTGTTAATAGTGCTACAGTGAACATAGGGGTGCATATATCTTTTTGAATTACTGTAGTGTTTTGGATTTCTTTGGCTAAATACCCAAAAGTGGAATTGCTGGGTCATAAACTTTTTAATTTAAAAATTTTTTTTATTTTTAATTAACTTTTCCATAATGGCTGTAGCAATTTGCATTTCCACCAACAGTGTATGAGGGTTCCCTGTTCTCCACATCCTCGCCACAATTGCTATTTGTTGACTTATTAATGATAGCTGTCCTCACAAGTGTGAGGTGATATGTCATTGTAGTTTCAATTTGCATTTCTCTGATGATTAGTAATAAGCATCTTTATTGGCCATCTATATGTACCTTTTGGAGAAATGTCTGTTTAGATCTTCTGTCCATGATTTAATTAGATTGATTGTTTTTTTCTTTGGTGTAGAGTTGTATGAGGTTTTTTTCTTTTTTTTTAAATAAATTTTCCATATTAACCTCTTACCAGATGTATCATTGGCAAATATATTCTCCCATTCAATAGGCTGCCTTTTCATTTTGTTGATTGCACTCTTTCCTGTGCAAAAGCTTTTTAGTTTGATGTAGTCCCATTTGTCTATTTTTAATTTTTTTCTTTTTGACTGAAGAGCCAGATTACAAAAAAATATCACTAAGAGCAATGTCAAAGAGTTTACTGTCTATTTTCTTCTAGGAATTTTATGGTTTCCAGTCTTACATTTAAGTCTTTAATCCATTTTGAGTTTATTCTTGTATTTGGCATAAGAATGTGATCCAGTTTTATTTTTTTTGCATCTGTCCAGTTTTTCCAACACCATTTTTTGAATAGACTCTCTTTACCCCAGTGTATGTTCTTGCCTCCTTTGTCATAGGTTAAGACCATATGCATGGATTTAATCTGGGCTCTGTATTCTGATTCATTGATCTATGTGTCTATTTTTATGCTAGTACCATGCTATTTTGATTACTATGGCCTTGTAATATAGTTTGATGTCAGGCAGCATGATACCTCCAATTTTGTTGTTTCTTAAGATTGCTGTGGCTATTCAGATTCTTTTGTGGTTTTTATAAAGTTTAGGATTATTTGTTCTAATTTTGTGAAAAATGCCATTAGTGTTTTGATAGGGATTGCATCGAATCTATAGATTGCTTTGGGTAGTATAGACATTTTACTGGTGTTAATCTTCATACCCATGAGCATAGTATATGCTTTCATTTATTATATTTTGCCATGTATAATGTGAATTTTTTTGCTCAAATTTGTGAGGGAAAAATAAGGATGCACATTATATATGGGTAGTACTAATTCCGTATCTATGTAAATGTTTTTGATTCTTTTATTTATGCTTATGAATAACTCTAGAAATCAATAATGATATCTGTATGCAGAATAATACCCTGGAATATGATAATTGGTTTTGTTGAACTTATGATGAACTTGCAACAGTGAAGAGTTCTTGGCTTTCTATGTGTGTAAATATCATAAACTTGTTACTAGTACATAAAATTTCTTGTACTTTGTATCTGTTCTTGTATTTTGTAATTATTTGTTACATAAAATTTCTTGTACCATAATATGTTAAAAAATAAATGCTAAAATTCCTTTATAATACAAAATACAAGTACCTAAATGTAAACTAAATTTTGAGTTAAAAAATTAAAAGGAAAGCTTTTTTCCCTGAAAGTTTGGGCCAAAAATGTGGGTGTGCATTATACATGGGAGCACATTATACACATCAATTGTGTTGGGTTGTCAGAAAAGTCATGACACAACGAAAATCATAGAAAAAATACATCATGACTTTTCCGACAACCGAATAGATACTGAACCAACCTTGCATACCAGGAATGAATCCCATTTGATCATGGAGTATGATCTTTTTAATGTATTGCTGTATTTGATTTGGGAGTATTTTTTGAGGATTTTTGCATCTATGTTCATCGGGGATATTGGTCTATAGTTGTCTTTTTTTTTGTAATGTCTTTGTCTGTTTTTGGAATTAGCATAATGGTGGCCTGGTAAAATGAGGTTGGGAGCCTTTCTTTCTCTTGAATATTTTGGAATAGTTTGAGGAGACTAGGTGTTAATTCTTTTTTTAATGCTTGGTAAAATTCACGTGTAAAGCCATCTGGTCCAGAACTTCTGTTTGTTGGGAGTTTGTTGATTACTGATTCTATTTTATTAGTACTAATTGGTCGGTTCGGATTTTCTGTTTCTTCTTGATTCAGCCTTGGAACATTGTGTGCTTCTCGGAATTTTTCTATTTCTTCCAGATTGTTCAATTTGTTGGCATATAGTTCTTCATAGTATTTTCTTAAATTTTTTGTTGGTTTGTTTGTTTTTTGTTTTGTATTTCAGTGGTGTCTATTGTCATTTCTCTTCTTTCATTTCTGATTTTATTTGGGTCTGCTCTCTTTTTTTCTTGATGAGCCTGGCTAAAGGTTTATCAATTTTGTTTATCTTTTCATAGAACCAGCCCTTGGCTTCATTGATCTTTTGTATTGTATTTTAGACTCCATTTCATTTATTTCCGCTATGATCTTTATTATTTCCTTCCATCTACTCATTTTGGGTTTTGCTTACTCTTCTTTTTCTGGTTCCTTTAAGTGTAAGATTAGGTTGTTTATTTGATATTTTCCTGTTTCTTGACATAGGCCTATATATTGCTCTGAATTTCATTTTTAGGACTGTTGAGCTCTGTCCCATAGATTAAGGGTTGTTGTGTTTCATTTTCATTTGTCTCTAGGTATCTTTTGATTTTTTTTCCTTGATCTCAGTGTTGACCAATTAATTATTTAGTAGCATGTTATTTAGTCTCCATGTGTTTGTGTGTTTTCAGTTGTTATTTTTTTCTCTCTGTAGTTGATTTCTAGTTTCATACCATAGTGGTCAGAAAAAATGCTTGATATGATTTCATTCTTCTTAAATTTATCAAGACATGTTAATGTGGTCTATCTTAGAAAATGTTCCATGTGCACTTGAAAAGAATGTGTATTCTGCTTTAGGGTGAAATACTCTAAAAATATCAATTAAATCAATCCATCTAGTCTACTTTGTCATTTAAGGCTGGTGCTCCCTTGATTTATTTTTTCAAATGAACAAACACATGATTTTTTTAATTCAAGGAGTACATTATTTATATTTTTACCATGAATACATTTTTTTAATTTAAAGAAATTTAAATCTGATTGTTTATCCTGATTTTGTCCTATATCTACACATTGTGTCAGTAGAAACATGATAATTTCTCTAAAACAGGGAGTTATAAATTAAAAATACTGATTTTTTTCAGTTGCTGGTCTACAAAAATGTGAAATGCTTCACAAATTTGCATGTCATTCTTGCGCAGGTCCCATACTAATCTTCTCTGTATTGTTCCAATTTTAGTATATGTGTTGCCGAAGCGAGCACATCCTTGTTGATTTTCTGTCTTGAAGATTTTTCCATTGGTGTCATTGAGGTGTTAAAATCCTCTACTATGATTGTATTACTTTCAATCTCTTCCTACTACTGATTGTATTACTTTTGATCCTCCCCCTTTATGTCAATCAATATTTTCTTCGTATATTTAGTTGCTTCTATGTTGGGTGCATACATGTTTACAAGGGTTATATCCTCTTGTTGGATTGATCCTTTTATCATTATGTAATGTCCCTTTTTGTATCTCATTATAGCTTCTTTTTAAGAGTCTATTTTGTGTAAGTATTGCTACCCCAGCTTTGTTTGTTTGTTTCCATTCTCATGAAATATTTTTTTCAATCCCTTTACTTTCAGGCTGTGTGTGTCTTTCGATTTGAAGTGGGTCTCTTTTAGACAGCATATATAAGGGTCTTGTTTTGTTATCCATTCAGCCACTCTATCTTTTGATTGAGGCACTTAACCCACCTTTGAAGTGATTACTGATAGGTACATAGTTATTACTATTTTATTTCTCATCTTCATGTTCTCTTTTTCCCCCCTTCTCCTCCTCTTTTTCTTCCCCTCCTCCTCGCCCTCCTCCTCCTCTCCTACTCCTTTTTCTTCTCCTTCTTTTCCTTCTTCTTCTTCTCCCTTTCACATTTCTTGTAAGACTAGTTTCGTTGTCAGATGAACTCCTTAGCTTTTCTTTGTCTGGGAAGCTCATTATTTCTCCTTAAATTTTAAATGATAGCCTTACTGGGTAGAGTAGTCTTAGTTGTAGGTTCTTCCTTTTCATCACTTTGAATATTTCTGTTGAGAAATTAGCTGACAATCTTATGGAAGATCCCTTGTAAGTAACTAGTTGCCTTTCTCTCACTGCTTTTAGGATTCTCTCTTTGTCTTTAACCTTTGGCATTTTAATTATGATGTGTCTTGGTGTGGGCCCATTGGGTTCATCTTATTTGGGATTCTCTGCACTTCCTGGGCTTGTATGTCTTATTTCCTTTGCCATGTTAGGGAAATTTTCCATCATTATTTCTTCACATAGATTCTCAATCCCTTGCTTCCTCTTTTCTCCTTCTGGTACCCCAATGATGCAGATGTTGTTATGCTTGATGTTATCCCAAAGGTCTCTTAAACTATCCTCATGTGTTTTTATTCTTTTTCCTTTTTTGCTGTTCCTGTTGCATGTTTTCTGCTACCTTGTCTTCCAAATCACTGATTCGATCTTCTGCTTCATCTAGTCTCCTGGTGATTCCCTCTATGTATTCTTCATTTCAATTATCGTATTCTTCATTTTTGACTGGTTCTTTTTTATGGTTTTTATATATTTTGCTTACTATCTCTTTGTTGAAGTTCTCACTGAGTACATATATTCTTCTCCTAAGTTCATTCAGTATCCTTATAATTATTGTTTTGAACTGTGTGTCTGGTAGGTTGCTTGCCTCCATTTCATTTAGGGCTTTTCCTGGAGTTTTCTCCTGTTTTTTCATTTGGGACATGTTTCTTTTTTTCCTCATTTTGGCTACCTCTCTGTTTGTTTCTACTAATTAGGTAGATCTGCTACATCTCCCAGTCTTGGCTAGGTGGCCTTATGTAGTAGGTGTTGTGTGGGACCTAGTGGCATAGTCTTCCTGGTCACCAGTGCCTAGTGTTCTAGGAGTTACCTCTATATAGGTTGTGTGTGCCCTTCTATTATAGTTAAGTCTTGATTGCTATTGGCACATCAGTGGGTAAGATTGGCCCTCAGGCTGAATGATTGTTGGTTTTGGCCACATCCACAGCTTATGGGCTATTGTATGGGGTTCGCCCCATAGATTGGGATTCATCTCAGAGGACTCAGGTGCCCAGATTGGGCTTTGTGGAAAAACTGAACAAAGCAGGAGCTCAGGCTGGTCATCTTCTATTGCCCTTCATAAGTGATGTCTGCTTAATTTGGATCAATCTTGGGCTCCATTCATCCACTCCCTTCCCCTCACATGGCTAATGCCAGCAATACAACCCTGGAGTACAGGAGCAGTGAACCTGATGCAGTGACTTTGACACACAGAAGAATCTGATCATCCCACCTCCCAGCCAGCCAATAAAAAACATTTTAAAGTCATGTATTTTTTACAATGGTATACATCTGTGTAAGTACCACCCAAGTGAAGCTGTATAGAATTTCTGTCTCTCAAGAAAATCTTCTAGTATTCCTTTGCAATCATATCCCCCCACTCCTTGTGGCAGGTAATTACTGATCTGATTTTATCACTATAAATACTTGTTCTAGAATTTCGTATAAATGGAATCAAAACAGTACATACTTTTTTGTCTGGGCTTTTTGTTAAGTGTGATGTCTGTAAGTTTAATCTGTTTGTCACATCTACCAGTAATTTGTTCCTTTTCATTGCTGAGTTGTATTCCATTGGAAAGCCCAAAATATTTCCTTAATCACTAATTGGGCAGGACTCAACCGTGAATCTTTGTCTCCCCTGTGGATCTTGTTGGAGGCTTGCTTTTAGGCTTTGCTACATGGGGTTTAGAATACATCTTACTCTTAGACAGGGATCAGCAATTTTTTTTCTTAAGAGTCCAAGTAGTAAATATTTGGGTTTTTTTAGCTACATGTGGTCTCTGTTACATATTTCCATTATTTTTAACCAACCCTTAAATATGTTTAAAAAATTCTTACCTCATTAGGCACATAAAAACAGGCTGCAAGTAGGATGTAACCTTCAGGCTGTAGTTTGTCAGTCCCTGTCTTGGGTCAGTACTGGACAATAGAAATTTCTGTGATGATATTTGCAGCTGAGCTATCCATTATGGTGGCTACTGGGCACATGTGGTTATTGAGAACAGAAAACTAGCATGAAGTTGAAAAACTTTGTGAGCAACTTCAAGAGGAAATATGAGAGAGACAGAGAGTGTATTAAATAAGGGTGATTCATTCAAAGATGATACCAAAATAAGTTCTGAAAAAATTATACAGGCTATTATAATTTATTTCTTTGATTCAGTTTGTAGTCTGATGAATAAAATGCAGCAATCCTAATTCATGACATTTGAGAAAGTCCTTCTTGATAGCCTCATGTCAAAATGGAGAAATTTGATTTAATTAAGGACAGTTAAAGGCTCTTAATTGGTAATTGGTTGTATCAATCAGGAGAGAGCTTTGGTACTGTGAATACCAATTCATGGTGTGTTATTAGTTGCTGTGCTGTCCAATAAGCAAGCACTAGCCACATGTAGCTATATAAATATAAATGTAAATTAATTAAAGTTAAATTAAAATTTCTTTTCCTCAGCTGCAATAGCTACATTTAAAATATTAGTAACTACATGTAGCTTGTGGCTACCACATTGGATAACAAAGATTTAGAACATTTCTATTATCATAAAAAGTTTCATTGGACAGCACTGCCAGAGAGAGGTTTTTAGGAGGCATGAGAAAGCACTCTGTCATTAATTATGTTCTCCAACACTTTTACCATCATTTAGACAAAGATTACACAGATAAAGAGAATGTGATTATATAATTTACAGATTTATAGACAAAGCTGGGAAGGAAAATAAATATTGTAAAATGACTGAATCAGCTTCTCAAAAGAGTTTGACAGCATCTTTGGAGTAATAGTACCTCAAACTGTTAATTAATTAATACATGTTATAGGAAAAACCGGTTTCTTGGCTGAAAAAAAAAGGTAACTAATTGTTTGTGAGTGAAAATCTATCTCAGCTTATTAAAGGCTCTCAGAAATCCTAGATTAAGTCAATATGTTTGATTTTCTTTATTAACCTAGAGAGATGGATTAGACCTAAAAAGATAAAGTTTAACAAGTATAAAAGGAAAACCCTGCCTTTTGGGTCTTTATATTATTTGTTGGAAATACAGGAATAGTGAGATATGGCCTGGAAGCGGCATGTGTGTAAAGGGCTTGGGGATTTTAGCCAATTATAGACTCAGTGGAGTCAGTAATGTAATTCCCTCCTCTCCTGTCAAGAAGCTATTTTGGTTTAGGCTCCACCCATATATGTGTAGTGCCTATACCTGAAGGGGTGACACTGTGCTATTTAATTCATTTGTGAGTGCTGTGTTGGCACTTTCTAAGCAGCTTCATTTTATTCCTTATAGTGGCCTTTCTCGGGAATTTTCATGAAAAGAAAGGGCCTGGCAAAAAAAATTTTGAAAAATCACTGTGTGACCAAGAGAGCTTACATTTGGAAATATTTGGCTTAAAATCTCAAATTCACAATTTACTAAAGTTATTTACCTTAGCATGTTTCCCTGCCCTCTAGGCCTCAGTTTCCTTAACTAAACAACACTAGATACTGTCTTATAGTATTATCCTCATAGATAACTACACTGAAGATTACTGAAAGAAAGGGTTATGTGAGATAAATATTATACAAAACTGAGGTAGCCAGATGGGAACACTGAAGAAGGGCAGGTTTTTTGCCTGTTGCCTAACGCAGTGTTTCAGGTTGCTGGCTCCAGGAGAAGAGGGCTGAGTTCATCTATCACTCTTACCATCCGTATGACCTTGAACATGCTACTTAACTGCTCTGTGCCCCAGTTTTCACATTTGTAAAAGAGGAATGAACTAGAACGTGCCTCATAGGGTTGTTGTGGGCTATCATAGCTCTCTCACACGTGGTACTTGGACAGAGCCTGGTATAAAACAATTATTCTCAGTTTAAGTTTGAGGCTCAGTCTCCAAAAAGTGAATCCAAGTGACTGATTTTTTTTTTTTGTTAAGATTTTTTATTGGGGAATTGGGGGGATGGGAACAGTGCTGGGGATTGGGGGAAGGGGAACAGACAAGTTGATGTCATTTTGTTCTTCAGTCTAGTTGTGGAGGACGTTGCTTCACTGGCCCAAATTGGCACCATCATTGCGCTCTTCCCAGGCGAGGCAGATCAGTTGCTGGCTTCTGGACGGCCGCTCACGCTGGCTGCTGGCTACACATGGTAGCCCATGGCAACCCACTGCAGTAGGGGTTGCAGCCTACGCCATCGCCAGCGACTCACGGCAGCCCAGCTCCAGGTTGAGCTGTTGTTCAGCATCTTAGCTGTGGAGGGCTGTGTCACTGGCCCTTATATGTGGGATCCTAATCGGGGCCCTCTGGCATCCCAAGCCAGTTCTTAACCATCGCGCCACTCGGCTGGCCCTGACTGATTTTTTTAAATGGCACTAATGTTGAATTTATTTTCATTCTTCATTTGAAATGCCTTTGGGTTTTTCCCTCCTCTCTATTCCCATTATTACCACCCTGAGTTAGACTCTCACCACTTGACACTTGGGATATAGTTATCATCTCCTGACTTCCTTTATTGCTCCCTGTTTTACTCCCTTCTTGAGACTCTGTTATATTCCTACTATTTCCCTAAAATGCTCTTTTCACAAGGCCATTTCCCTGATCAAGAACATACAGCTATTCCCTATTGTTCACTCCATATTTCACTTTCATTTGGTTTCTTAGTTGGCTTTTAAAACCCTGCATAATTTGGTTATACAGGGCTCCTCCCACCTTAGTTTTCACGTAGTACTACATATCTCTCAATGAGTTGCAGCTGTAGTCAAACTGGTCTCCATATTATCACTCATTATTCTATAAATACTTGTTGAGGCATTGTGGATACAACTAAAAGTGAAAGAAACATGGCTCGTCTTGTCATGATGTATGGAGTCCAGAAGAGAACACAGGTATTACAGAATAATTAGTTAAGAAAAAGTTCAAGGGGCCGGCCGAGTGGCTCAGTTGGTTAAGAGCTCGCTCAAGAGTGTGAGCTCTGAGCAACAGCGGTTTGATGCCCGGCCCGAGCTGAGCTGCTGCTGAGCTGCCAACAGGTGGCAGGATGGCTCAGCTAAAAAACAAAAAAACAAAAAAAAAGAAAAAGTACAAGGACATAAATTAGTTTTCTCCTACTTTCTTACAGTGTCTGTGTATGTGCATGCATTTGTGCACACACGTGTGTGTATGCACATGCATTCTTTTGTTTTAATACCTCTATATCTTTACTGTATTCTGTATATGTTACCTAGAATTCTTTTCTTCCTTTTCTGCATCTGTAAATATGCTACTAGTCCTTGGGAACTTTAATATATTAAATTGGGCACCCATAGTTAAACTCATGATGAGCTGAAGGTACTGGATTGTTCTGTAAAACAGGATTTTGAAAAACTGTTCACTAGGGATTTAGATGTACTTTCCAAAAGGCTGACATTTAAGACTTTAAATTGCATCACAAATAGCAATGCTCAACTAACACAACCAGTTCTGGTAATGATGGGCAAGTTCAACATACATTGCACCATCTTTTATGTATGAAAGAAACATGCAGGCACATGATACAAAATTGTTATCATGCCTAGTTGGGAGAGGTTACAAATATGTATTTTGGAATGATACTACTTGAAGTTAAACAAAAAGGATTTATATGTTTTTTGTCAATTTCATTTTGAAACCATAGTAAAACTTATTGTCATTTGAAAAGATGACAATTTTTGGAAAAAAATAATGTGAAGAACGTATATCTAATCCAGGTAGAGGCCATGGTAGAAAGTTGGAGTGACCAACATTGAAAAATCATTGCCAGTTCCAGAGGATGTGGTTCAGCACTTATGTTCAAGATATCTGGTATCGTTGACCCTCCTTGAAAGTCTAATCATTTAGCCTCCATCATAACACAGACTCCGAGTTTTTCCTCCACCTCTGTGGGTTCCTTTTAAGTCTGTGGAATCTGTGTTCATCATGGACAGTCTCATCCACTCATGATTTTTATACACCACCTTTGTGTCAGTAACTTCTAAGTGTTTAACTTTATTTTTCTTCCTAAACATAAGTCACATTTATTCAACGATGTGCTAAACATATCAAACTCCCTATGGTTAAAGTTTTTAACTCATTATCTTCCACCCACATAAAACTGAAGCTTATCCTGAGCTACCTTAGTATTTAAAGATATTCCTTTACATGAGAATGCCCCAAAATACGACTAAGCTACTTCATCACTTTGTTTTCCAAGGAATAGTCATATACAAATACACACACACACACACACATACACACACACACACACACACACACACACACACACACCATTGATTCTCATTATGTGTAGTAGCTATGTTTTAGAAAGTCACTGAAAATGCTAAATTTAGTGAATATGGAACTGTTAGTCCAGGAAAAATACAGGGTTAGCTTCCTACAAGCCTCTGGTCACATTTTCATCAAACAGTCAATACATAACCTTTTTTATGTGCATTTTTGTTTCAAAATGCCTTATTTAATCTATCTATCTATCTATACACACACACACATATATATACATATATGTGTGTATATATATATATATATATATATATATACACACACACACACACACACACACACATATGTATAGTTGATCCATTAACATGAACTCATGCCCAATAGCACTGTAACTCATGCTTGAATGAAGCTTATCCTGAGACATTTTCTCCATAAGGCACATCACAACCTTCTTATGCTTAGGAACACTAAAAAGCATTACAAGACTATATTTGGGGACCAGTTTAAACATAAAAATCACCCACAATAAGCTCAAAAATGTGAAAAATGTGGCAATAAATAGACCAGTAAAAGGACCCTTGTTTATATATAGTATGAAAGCTGAAACAAGAAGATAGAGGCTCACTGTTTGTGACCTCAGCTTGGCGTGTGCATATTGGGTGACTCAAATTTTTTGCCACTCAATGCATGTCAACAAATTACTATGAAAGTGCTGCAGTTAATTTTGGGGTTACAAAAATATTTTAGTGAGCAGGTAAGTTCACAAATATGAAATCCATGAATGATAAGGATTGACTATATATATATATATACACACACACACACACACACACATATATAGACATACATGCATACATATATATATTTTTTTCTAAATTATATGACTGAATTACAGTTGTCTTTCACGTTACCCTTAAATACTTCAGTGTTCCTAAGAACAAGGGCCACCTGTTATATTACAGTCATCAAAATTAGGAAATTAAAGTTAATACAATATTATTAGCTAATCTCAACACTTTACATTTCACCAATTGTCCCAATATAGTTCAGTTGACTTGTAGAATGTTTCTCAATTTGGGTTTATCTGATGCATCCTCATGATATTGGGTTGTCAGAAAAGTCATGATGTATTTTTTCTATGTTTTTCAAAGGTCATTTATTAATATAAAGAACAAAGATCAATCGATGATATATTTCCCATTTTATTTGACAACCTTTTGCCATCTTTCAGTGAGCTTCATAATTCCTCGTTCATAGAAGGACCTGTCTTTATTTGTGAAAAACTGAACAAGGTGCCTATTTACAGTCTCATCTGAATTGAGCGTTATACCATGCAAGGAGTTTTGAAGAGCATGAAACAAGTGGAAGTCTGACGGCGCAAGGTCAGGCGAGTATGGTGGGTGTAGCAAGACATCCATCCCATCCAAGCTCCAATAATTTTTGACGGGTGATCAAACTTGTGTGTGGTCTCGAGTTGTCACAATGGAACACAACTCCTTTACAATTAATAAGCTCTGGACGTTTCCAGATGATGAATTCATTCCAACTGTGGAATTGCCGACAGTACACATTCGAAGTAATTGTTTGGTTTCTTGGTAGGAGCTCGAAAAACACGACACCTTTATAATCCCACCACACTGAGAGCATAACCTTCCTCTGATGAATGTCTGCTTTCGATATTGTTTGAGGCAAATCATCACATTGGGACCCAGACCGTTTGCACACCACATTGTTGTAAACAATCCACTTCTCATCACCAGTTATCAGTCACTTTAAAAATGGATAATTTTCCTCACGTTTAATGAGCATATTGCAGATGTTTATACACGCTCTCAGAAGAACTTCTTTGCGTTCATGTGGAACTCAAATATCGAGCTTACTTACATATCTCTGCTTCTTCAGGTGGTCGCGAATGCTTGACTAATGGATGTTCAATGTTTCTGCAATCTCTTGTGTCGTGTAACGTGGGCTTGCCTTAATCAATGCCTTTATTTTGTTGCCATCAACCTCGGTGGGCCTCCCAGACCGAGGAGCGTCATTGAGATCAAGATCACCAGCATGAAATTTCATAAAGTGCTATTGGCACTGACGTTCTTGTAGAGCAATGTCACCATAAGCTTTTTGCAACTTTTCACAAGCTAGACGTGCGTTCTTCCCTTTATGGAAGTAAAACAGTAAAATATGGCAAAAATGCACAGTTTGGTCTTTCATCTTCAACTTGTAAAATCTCCAAAACTCAACCAAATCGCTCAATTTTTTTTTAGAATGAAGCTAGAACTGTCATCTGTAAAATAACATAGCAATAACATAGATGCGAATGACTCTAGTACTTCCAAAAATGAACTAGTGCCATCTGTTGCAAACATGCATCATGACTTTTGTGACAACCCAATAGATTAAAGTAATGCATTTTTGTCAAGAATATCAGAATTTATGTGCTTTCAGTGCTTCATAATATCTCTTTGTCCCATTATTATTGATGCTAATTTTGCAGCCTTGATTACACATAGTGTGTGCTGGTTTTCACCACTGTAAATTTACTACTTTTTCCTCTATTAATTTGTGGAGAGGTACTTTGAGATTGTATAGGTCAGTGGTTCTCAACCTGTGGGTCGCAACCTCTTTGGGGGTCAAACGACACTTTTACAGGGGTCGCCTAAGACCATCGGAATTACGATTCATAACAGTAGCAAAATTACAGTTATAGAGTAGCAACGAAAATAATTTTATGGTTGGGGGTCACCACAACATGAGGAACTGTATTAAGGGGTCTCGGCATTAGGAAGGTTGAGAACCGCTGGTATAGGAATTCTGTTGGAATTCTACTGTAATAGAAATCTACTATAAATAACTTCTTCTGATTAGTTAAATAATTCATTTATGTAAATAAGTATGGACTCATGGTTTTTATTTTATACAATCTGTTGTAATCTGTTATGGACTGAATTGTATCCCTGACAATTCATATTGGGTTGTTAGAAAAGTCATAATGCAGTTTTGCAACGAAAAACATAGAAAAAATATGTCATGACTTTTCTGACAGCCCAATATATAGAAGTACTACCCCCAGCACTTCAGGATGTGACTGTATTTGGAGATAGAGTCTTCAAAGTGGTGATTAAGTTAAAATGAGGTCATTAGGGTGGGCCCTCATCCAATGTGACTGGTGTCTTTATAAGAAGAGGAGATTAGGACACAGACATGCACAAAGGGAAGACTACATGAAGATGTAAGGGAGAGATGGTCATCTACAAGCCAAGGACAAAGGCCTTAGAAGAAATCAACCCTCCTGACACCTTGATCTCAGACTTGTGAGAAGCCTGCAGAATTGTGAGAAGATAAGTTTCTGTTGTTTAAATCACCTGGTATGTAGTATTTTGGAAGGCCTAGAAAACCAATATTAACTATTGCTATAACTATACATTTTGATGCTCAAATTATTTCATATTTGGCCAGTAGGAGTCCCTTGAATCTGCCCCCTGTGTCCTTTTGATCTGTCTCACTATTCTCTATTTCATGAGCATTTTCTTATTTTCTGGCACAAGATGTTCCAGGCTCATCTATCTTGCACTTTCTCTACATTGGCCCTAGAATCTGACATTTCTCCATGGAGCCCTGATTCCTTTTAGTGGGGAATGCTATTTAGAGAATGAGATCTCGAAGTCATGTGTGTTCATTGCTACTAGGATGGTGTCCATTCTAGAATCTCTCAGAAAATCTGTTTGTGCTTTTCTCTTCCCATCCCCTTTTTCTCTGCTGTGTGTCTTCCACATGCACACATATATACCATGACTCCAACTTTTCACCTCTACTTTCAAATAATACCACAGGATCCATTCTAGACTTCTCTCTCTTCACCTTTGTAACTCTCTTCTCTGACAATCAGAAACCTTGCTCTCCTCATCCTCAATACTATAATACACCAAAAGCAGTTTTTTTCATCACTGATCCGTCCGCTGTGATAAATAGACCTACTAACTAAAGTTCAGTATTTGTTAATAGTTCTTTTTGTCTTTAACCTAAAGGTATATAGTCCAAATATTGTGGTTATGTTATTTAATTGAAAATTTGTTTATATTTAATTTTAGCATTTTGGTTCCCGTTCTTATTGATATTTTCATTTTTTGAATGCTAGCATACTAATATGGTTCAAAAGTAAAAAACTTACCTACAGGAATTCTGAAAAAAGGGTAATTTCTACTCTGTCCTTTAAAACCCTTTTCCACCCTCTTTTCCCACCCATTTTCACCCATTTCTGTAGGTAACTAATTTCATTAGTTTATTTGGTGTATTTGTCACGTGTTTCTTTTTTCACAAATGAATAATCTCTTTCTCTCTCTCTCTCTCTCTCTCTCTCTCTCTCTCTCTCTCTCTCTCTCTCTCCTTCTTCTTCTCTCCCTCTCCCCCTCATATTCACCCTTTTTTTCTTACTGCAAAGATGCCACACTTTCCATGCTCTTCTCTATTTTGATTTGTCACTTAGCAATATATTCTGAAAATGATTCCCTATTAGTTCTTCGAGTTCTTCATACTTTCCCACAGCTGTATAGTGCTCCATTATGTAGATGTTCCATAGTTTATTTAATTATATTTCTGTTTTAGCTTTTATATTGTTTCTAATACTTTAAATTTTTTTGCAATTTTCTAATAAATATAAACATAAAATAAATATATAAATATAAAATGCATATTAAATATATTTAAATAAAAATATTTAAATAATTATAAAGTAAATATATGTATTTATGTATTATTGGACATGTACCTTTAGGAATATCTCCAAAAGTCAGATTACTGCATCAAAAGGCAAATATATATTGTTTTGTTAGATATTGTCAAATTCCCTCCATCTGGGTTGTGCCATTTTGTTTTCCCACAGCCTCACTAACATAATGTGTTGTCAACCTTTTAAATTTTGGCCAATATGATAGGTGAGAAATATCTCAGCCCAGTATTTATGTGTACTTCTTTTATTTTTAGTGAAGGTAAATATCTTTTCAAATGGTTATGGGCTATATTTGAATTACCTATTCATGTTTTCCAGACTTTTAAATTTTGGTCATTTTTTCCTTTAACATTTTTCATTATAAAGTATACATAACATAAATTTTACCATTTTAATCATTTTAAGTGTACAGTTCAGTGGTATTAAGAACATTCATATTTTTGTGCAGCCATTAGCACCATCCATCTCCGGAACTCTTTTTATTTTGCAGAGCTGAAACTTTATACCCATGAAACAATAATTCCCCATTTTCCCTCTCCTGGCAACCATTCTACCTTCTGACTTTGACTACTTTAGGTGCTTTATATAAGTGGAATCATACAGTATTTTTTTTTTTTGTTTGTTTGTTTTTTTAAGCTGAGCCATCCTGCTACCTGTTGGCAGCTCAGCGGCTGCTCAGCTCGGGCTGGACTCGAACTGCTGTTGCAGTATTTGTTTATTTTGTGACTGGTTTATTTCAGTTAGCATCTAGTTCTCAAGTTTTATCCATGTCATATCACACGTCAGAATTTCCTTCCATTTTAATGCGAATCATGTTCCATTGTATGTGTTGATGGACACTTGGGTTGCTTTTATGTTTTAGCTGTTGTAAGTAATGCTGCCATGAACATGGGTGTACAAATTTCTCTTCATGGCCCTGCTTTCAGTTCTTTTGGGTATATACCCAGAAGTAGAATTGTTGGATCATATGGTAAGTATATTTTTAATTTTTTGAGACTGCTATACTGTTTTTCACAGAGGCTCTATGATTTTACATTCCTACCACCAAACAGTATACAAGGGTTCCAATTTTGCCACATCCTTGCCACCACTTCTTTCCTTTCCTTTTTCCTTTTTCTTTTTTCCTTTTTCCTTTCCTCTCCCCTCCCCTCTCCTCCCCTCCTCTCTCCTCTCCTCTCCTCTCCATTCCTCGCCACTCCTCCTCTTCTCTTTTCTTTTTCCTTCTTCCCTCCCTCCCTCCCTTCCTTCGATAGTAGATATCCTAATGTACCAGGGTGAGGTGGTATCTCATTGTGGTTTTGATTTGAATTTCTCTAATGATTAGAGATGTTAAACATCTATTCATGTTCTTGGCAATTTGTGTATCTTCTTTGGAGAAATGTCCATTCAAGTCCTTTGCCCATTTTTGAATCTGGTTGTTTTTGTTGAGTTTTAGAGAACTCCCATATATTCTGGATATTAATCCCTAATCAGATATATGATTTACAGATATATTCTCCAATTCTATGAGTTGCCTTTTACAATGTTGATAGTTTCTATTGATATCCCAAAGTTTTCAATTTTCATGAAGTCCACTTATTTTTTTGCTGGTGTTGCTTGTGCCTTTGGTGTCATATCTAAGAAATCTGCCAAATCTAATGTTTTGAAGCTTTTGCTCTTTGTTTTCTTCTAAAGTTTTACAGTTTTAATTCTTATATTAATTTTAGGTCTTTGATCCATTTATTTTTTACATGGTATTGGGTAAGGTCCAACTTCATTCTTTTGCATGTGGATATCTAGTTTTCCCAGCATTATTTGAAAAGACTGTCTTTTCCCCACCCAGTGGTCTTTGCACCCTCATGAAAAATCATTTGACCATTTATGTAAGGGTTTATTTTGGGGCTCTCTGTTCTATTCCATTGATCTATATGTCTGTTTTTATGTCAGTACCACACTATTTTGATTACCGTAGCTTTGCAGTAGGATTTGAAATCAGGAACTGTGATTCCTCCAGTTTTGTTCTTCTTTTTCAAGATTGTTTTGCATATTTGTGGTCCCTTGATATTCCATATCAATTTTGGGGTGGGTTTCTCTATTTCTGCAAAAGACATCATTGGGATTTTGATAGGGATTGCACTGAATCTGTAGATCACTTTGGATAGTATTAACATTTTGACAGTATTAACTTTTGCAGTCTGTGAACGTGGAATATCTTTCCACTTATTTATATCTTGTTAAATTTTTTAAAGCAATGTTTTATAGTTTTATTGCTCTATCTTTAAGCTTTTAAGAATCCTTTATTTATTAGGGATATTAGTACTTTATCTGTGAGAGATGTTATAAATCTGTTCATCCAGTTACATAGCGTTTTGACTTTGTTTATTGTATTTTTGCCATGCAAAGTTTTGTAGTGAAGTTTATCTTTTGCTCATACTTCTGGATTTTGAGTCATAGTTAGAAATTCTCTGCTACAACAAGTTAATGCTAGAATTTACCAATATATTTTTCTAGAGCTTGTATGGTTTTATTTTTATGTTGGATCTCTAATATACATGGAATTGTGTATGCTATGGGTTATTGACTTGATTTGATCTTTCCCCAAAAGACTATCTAGTTGTCTCAGTGCCATTTATTGCGTTGTCGGAAAAGTCATGACGTATTTTTTCTGTTTTTCGTTGCAAAAACGTGTCATGACTTTTCCGACAACCTAATATTAATACATCTCTTCTTTTAGTTCAGATTTAGTTATCTGAGATGTCACTTTAATTTACTAAAATTCCATATTTGGTTTACTTCCATTCTATTCACCAACCTATCTATTCATACATCAGTACCACACTATTTGAATTACACAGAATTTTTTAAAATGTCATATTTTTAATAGTTTGGTAGCTAGTTTTCTATTTGTGGATTTTGTTTTTCAGTTTTTCTTAATTTTTCTTACTTGCTTATCTTTCCACATTAACTTTTGTAGCTCTATAAAAAATGTTTTTGGTATCTTTATAGTAATTGTTTTAATTTATAAATTAACTCAAGGAGACATGGCATCTTTTTAATGTTGGACCATCCTATCCAAGAACGAGGGACATCTTCCCATTTGTTCAAGACTATTTTTGTGACTTGAAGAGGTGTTTTCAAGTTTTTCTCACATAGGCTTTGCATTTTTTGTTAATTTTATTTGAAGTATTTTGTTTTCTGCTTTGCTATTTTAAATGCTTTTATTTTGCAATTAAATTTAGTCTACCATGTTATTGCTTGTGTATATAAAGTGTATTGATTTTTGTATGTTAATTTTGTGTTCTAATACTTTATTGAATTACTTTGTTGCTTAAGGTAGTTTTATCATTGATGCTCTGTGGTTCTTCAGAAACTCTGCAAATAAAGATAGTTTTACTTCTTTTCATATTCCCATGCTATAATTTATCAGTTCTCAAACCTTTTGGTCTCAAGACCCCTTTATACTCTTAAATATTTTTGAGTACCCTCAAGGCTTTTGGTTGTGAGTTATATCTATTAATATTTACCTAATGATCATTAGACTCAGAAAATTACAACTATTTAGTAATTCATTTTAAAATAACACTGGTAAATCCATTGCATGATAGCATTGATATTTTTGATGAATTAATTACTTTTAATAACTTAGTGACAAGATTGACATTATTGTATATTTTTATAGATCTCTTTGACATATGGCTTAATAGGAAACAGGTGAGTATATCTGTTTCTGCAATACTTTCAATCTATTGCAATATTTTTCCCTGGTTGAACTATATGAAGATTATCTAGCTGTATACAGATATGTAGTTGGAAAACAAAGGAATATTTTAGTGACATTTTCAGAAAATTGTAGATATTCTCCTTATATTCCAAAGCTTGACCTATGGTAACTTCTCAATGTTTTTTTTTATAATGTGGGATCTGAAACCACTTCAGTGTACTTTTTATGCTATGTTAATGAAAACCCATTAGTGTATCTTGCAGTTTGAATAGGTTTTTAGTCATGAATAACCTTGTAACACATGTATTAGAAACATTGTTTCACTGTACTATGCAAATATTTCAAATGTTAACACATTTCATTAGAAAATATTTTAAAAGTCACATTTGTTAAAATTACTACTGATTTCATCAAAAAAGGCTTTAATTATTGGGAAGCTGTCAAGCTCATGGTGGTAGATGTACAATTTCAAAAATTTGATTTTTATCATTGGCAGCAAATCTTGCTAGTTGTTTTCCTTGAAGTTTGCTTTGTGCATTTTCTAGAAAATGTCTGCCAGACATTCAATCTCAATAACTATAATTTATCTGTCAATTTTTCTTTTGTGGAAAATGGTGTTCCATAAAATAAGTGCTAACTCAGCTCACAACTGAAATAATTATACAAGTTATTTGCCTTAAGACAAGCATTATAATTGGTGTGCAGCATAAGCCCTTTATGCTTACTTCTCCTTTTATCACAATGAATATTAAAATATTAAAACTGTACTCAAGGATTGAGATTTAATAATATTAATAATTACTGCTTAAGGGCATTTTTGAGTGAAATTGGAATTTTTTTCTTCTAGTGTCTGACAGTAAAGTATACAATAGATACTAGTAAAGTTTGATAATGTTCCCTTGATTTTAACCTCCATGCTTTTGCACCATCAGTGAAAGTATCAATACAGTAAAAAAAGCAAGTAACATATTAGTGTTATTGGAAGAACAATCTTGACATTTCAAATCCCTTGAGATTTGGATTTTATAAAAATCTTTTCTCCAACTATTCACATTATTATATGAACTTTCCTTTGTAATTTGTTAATATGTGAACTACATTGATTAATTTTTCAAATGTTAAACCAACCTTGTACCCCACTTGGTCTGGATGTATTATTCTCTTTATGTATTGTTAGATTCGATTTGATAAAATTTTCATGAAAATTTGTACATATACATTCATGAAAGATTCTGGTCTATAGTATTCTTTTCGATATCTCATGTGTTGTGTGTATATTCATGAAGGGTATTGGCTTGTAGTTTTTTTTCTTGTTATTTCAGATTTTGATTCAGAGTAGTGTTGAACTTCGAGGGGTGTGAAAAATAGTTCCTCTTCTTTAATTTCGTGCAAGAGCTTGAGTAGAATTGGCATTAATGTTCCTTAAAAGTTTACTAGAATGCTCTGGTGAAGCCATTCGTGCATGGATTTTTCTTTGTGGGAAAGTTTTAAACTACAAATTTAATTTCTTTAATAGATATAGGGATACTCAGATTATTCATTTCTTCCTAACTGAACTTTGGTATTCATACTTTAGGGAATTTGTGCATTACACTTAAGTTATTGAGTTTATTGGAATAAGATTGTTCATAATATTTTCTTATCTGTTTAATGTCTGTAGAATTTGTATTGATAACCTTTATCTCCTTCTTCATATTGGTAATTTGTGTCTTCAGTCTTCATTTTCTAGTCAGTCTCAGTAGAAGTTAGTGTATTTTGTTGATTTTTTTCAAATAGGTAACTTTTGGTTTCATTGATTTCTGTATTTCCTATTTTTATTTTTCTACTCTGCTATTCATTATCTCCTTTCCCTGCACTCTTTGGATTTCAATTGCTCTTTGTTTCCAGTTGCCTTAGGTAGAAGCTGAATTCCTTGGTTTGAGACATCCTTTCTTTTCTGATATAGGTATTATTAGCTGCTGTAAATTTCCCCTAACTATTACTTTATTGACATCCCACACATTTTGATATGTTGGTTTTTATTTTAACTTTGGTCAAATGCTCTCTAATTTTCTTTTTGTCATCTTTTACCTATGGATTATTGTTTTGAATTGTCTTTTTTGGTTTCCAAGTATTGAGGATCTTTATTTTGTTGAGATCTTTCTTTTATTGATTTCTAAATTAATTTCATTGTTGTCAGATAACAAAATATTAATGTAAATATCTGTATGTCTGTGTATTTGCATGTGTGTGGTGCATATTTATATTTCCTCATTCTGTCTGCCAAGAGGGTCTGGGAATACCAATATACTAATAGCAACACGTATCTAATACCCAGGTCTTTCCTTCTAAATGTCATTCTCCACAAAAAGGAACCAGGGCTCCTTGGAGAAATGGCTGATTCTGGGACAAAGGTAGTGAAAAGTGCAAGGTGAGCCTTGAATATCTTGTATCAAAAATCAAGGAAGTTCTCAAAGAGTGATGGGATATGTCCATAGTTTACAGAACCCAGCTTGCCACTCTAAATCTGGTTAAATTTTCCATCAGAAAATGTAATGATAATTATGGATTTTAATCCATTGAATACTACAGGAAACCAGAAATTAAATGAACAATACATACGTACACACACACACACACACACACACACACACACAGGTTTGATGAGAAATTATATAGTAACATGGTTTCACAATACTTCCCCACAAAATATTTATTAATTATGAAGCAAAAACAGCTATTTTACAGTGAAGAAGACTGGAAATACCACCTTAAATAAGTAGTCATAGCAACGGGACAGTTTGAACCTATGTCTTACCTGATAGGATCCAATTAGAAGAATGCAGCATCACTTCTGTGATATTCCTGCCAAATATGCGTAAGCTAAATCTCTTCATGCTGAAACATCAATTAAACCCAAATTGAGTTATAACCACGAACTAACTAACCTATAATCTTCAAAAAGGATCAAGGCTTGTTAAAGGAATACTGAGAAGTTGTTACAGCCTGAAGGGGACTTAAAAATCCTAAAAACGTAATTATGAACTTTTTTTTTTTGCTATGGTGAAAACTATAGGGACAACTGGTGACACTAACAGTGTCTCTGTATTAGATGGTAACAATTAATATCGTTTCTGATTTTGATGGTTGTAATGAATTTATGTAGGAGAATGTCTTTCTTTATAGGAAATATACACTAAAATATTCAGGTATGATTGGGTATCTGATTGGCAAACTTTTCTTAATAATTCAGGATAAAAAAATTCCTTATATTGAACTTTTTGTTAAGTTTATGATTAACTCAAAGAATTTTTTAAATGTTAAAATACAAAAAGTTTGTGCAAAGAGCATCAAAATTGTAATCTACCTTGATTCAGTTGTTATTGGCTAATTTTAGGAGCCTAATGATTTTTTTCCTAAAAATTTTGAGTAGCCTTGAACTATCTGTGCTATTGTTGAAGATAGTGTCTCTGGTAATAAAGGGAAGAGAAAACATTTTGTAATCCAGGAAAATGGAAGGATAAGGAGTTTAATTGATTTTTCTCTGTTTCAAATAGTTGTTACAGCCAGAAGTAAAATATTGGCTTTCTAATTTTCAAACCAATTTCTGAAAGTATTTTATAAGTTAAAAAATGTTTGAAAGTACCTTAACAGTTCTGGTCCTGTATGCCTCATCTAAAAATAAGAATTTGATTAAAATATTCTCCAGCCTATGACAGTAGATTACAGTGTAACACTCTCTCAGGCTCATGGATAGAACTACTGGAGTCTGGCATGATTTTGTCACTATAAAGAAAACCCCCTAGCAACAAAATGTGCCCCTGGGGGTCTGAAATTCCCAATATTCGATCTATTCCATTGCATTAACATAACAGTTTTTAAAATTTTCCTTGAGAGAGTAGTAATAACTTTTATTTATTTATTTATGTATTTATTTATTTATTTATTTTTAAAGATGTTGTCAAATACATTAGAAAAACTCTGGGTTAAACTGATTTCTTTAACCAGACTTTTCAAAACTGTTAAAATGCCAGAATGCTTTCTGACTCTATAAGAGAAAAATAGAATTCATTTCTCAAACTGGTTGCCCAGGGACATAAGGCATTGTTTTATGGAAAAAGTTTTAGGAAAAGCTGAATAAAGAACAGTACATTATTAGAGAAGAATGTAAATTAACCAATGTCACATGTAAAATCTTAGCTCACATTTATCATATCAGCAAAGTAGTTTGGGAGTACTACTCTAGAAGTTGGGAATATGGGTAGTTCTCCTCTCAAAACCCAGGCCATGGGTTCTTCCAGTGGAAGTGCAGACTTGATGGTAACACTAGGTCAAGAGCTTGAGCAGCCAATAGTATCAATGTCATATGGTGGAAAATCTGCAGATTGGGAACCATATTGACTTGGGTTACAATCCAGGTTTTTCCAGTTCCACCCTGTGTATTGTTGGTCAACTCAGTGACCACTCTGAGTCTCCGTTTCCTCACCCCCAAAATGGAGATAAAACGATAATGAGAATAACAATACTTGTAGTAGCAAATGCTTATGTATCATTTTAGCTAGGTACTGTTCTCATCGTTTACTACATATTAGCTCATGCGATCCTTACCAAAAATCACTTGAGGTTTTCTTATTTCTGTATAAAATTCTGACCACACAGGATTGTTGTGATGTTTAGATAAAATATATGGAATGTCTTTTGCAGTGCCTGAGAAAGCCCGAGCACTTATTAAATCCTAATTCTCATCATTGTCATTCTCATCATGAGGGCCACAGCTTTCACAGCCTTCCCTGGAGCTCATTATGGCCATAACTTCCCACCCTTTATTTCCTTGTATACTTAAAATCTTAATTTTCTTCCTGTGCCATGCTATCACTTTCAGCAAACAAGTAATTGCTTAATCAACAGATCTGTTTTCTATTGAGTGCCTGCTATGTACGGGTAATAATACCGATAAGTCAAATATGTCAGATGATCATAAGAACTATGGAGAAAGTAAATCAGGAGAGGCAGATAGGAAGTGGGAGGTGAGGAGGGGGATTAGTTTTATATATGCTTTTGTTCCATTTTTTTCTGCAATTTCCATAGATAAATCTACACAGCACCATAAAAGGCAGGAAGGGAAGAGATGGAGTGAAAGGGAAAGGATAGGGTATGAAACCTGTGATTGGCATTTAACTTTTGTTCAGTCTGAAGTGTGGAATGAAGAAAAACCTCCCCAAACACCTGCAATGCCATTTTACCTTATGTACCTGGGCACATTTTTTTTTTTTAAGATTTTATTGGGGAATTGCAGGAGGGAACAGCATTGGGGAATCTGGGAACCAGGGAACAGACAAGTTGCTGTCCTTTTGTTCTTCAGTCTAGTTGTGGAGGAC
>NW_017732299.1:396237-402874 GCF_001890085.2 Hipposideros armiger | reverse complement strand
ACACACACACACACACACACACACACACACACACACACACACACACATATACGTATGTGTATGTGTATATGTATATGTATATATGTATGTATATATATATGAATATATGAGGTTGGACAATTAACTTTCCCAAACTTATCCTAGAAAAGTGCTACATACCTCATTGCTGAATATCACAATGGTCACCTTAAAAGAATTCCCCTTGGGAAGCTATGCACCAATGCCAGCGCCTAGTCCACCCTTCAAAGCAATTTTGGAACTATTTTAATGGAATGGCCATCAGAGCTGTTGTTGTATTACCCTTGATGTCCTGAATGTCATCAAAATGTCTTTCTTTCAATATTTCCTTTATCTTTGGGTAAAGAAAGGAGTCATTGGGGGCCAGATTAGGTGAGTAGAGGGAGTGTGCCAATACAATTATTTATTTACTGGGTAAAAACCCTTATAGACAGTGCCTTGTGAGTTGGTGCGTTGTCGTGATGCAAGAGCCATGAATTGTTGGTGAAAAGTTCAGGTTTTCTAACTTTTTCACACAACATTTTCAGCACTTCCAAATAGTAAACTTGATTAACTTTGTCCAGTTGGTACAAATTCATAATGAATAATCCCTCTGATATCAAAAAAGGTTAGCAACATTGTTGCAACAAGTTCACAAACTTAATTGTTTGACTCTGTGTGTGTGTGTGTGTGTGTGTGTGTGTGTGTGTGTGTGTGTATTTCTGTGGTTTGAAACTTAGAGATTCATAGAATGCATTTATCAGAATCACCCAGATGAGCTTTTGGTAAATACATTTCTGGGCTCTCATCTCTGAGATTTCAATTTAGTAAATTGGGGAGGGGAACAGCTTTCCAGTGATACTAATGTGCTGACAGGCTTGGGGAACCACTGCTATTGTTAACTGGCTGGATTATGTCATGAAACCCCTTTTGTCAAAAACAGATTTCAATGAAGATAGAAAAATGATAGAAAATGATAAAATTGGTGAAGTTTACCAATTTGGTAAAATTGACAGTGTCTCTTAAGGTAGAATTATCACACTTTTTTTTGGTAGCCTGTGATGCTGGTTTCCTTGGAATGAGATTTAGAAAGAATTCATAGGACATTAGAGCTGAAAATTGATTTAGACATCTCTTGTCCAATCTGTTTATTTTATAGATTAAAAAATTGAGGCTTAGAGAGAACATGGCACAAAACTCAGTAGCTAAGTTTAGCAAATGTTTATTGAAAATCTGTAGAGCCAGACGTGTTTGAAGAGGGACTTGAACCACAGAAATAACTAAAAGTTATATTTTCTGACATGGAGAAAATTGTCCATGTCTTCTCATTTTAACTTTATTATTTTATCATACCATGTCTCTTTCCTGTAACTTTCATGTCTTTCATGTCTCTTTCCTGTAACTTTATTTAAATCTACTTAACTACAAAGAGAAATTTAAATTTAAAATTAATTTCCAAAATTGAGGATTTCTCCTTATAACTTGAAAAAAAAATCATTGGCTATTCCTAAAAATAACATTTGTTAACCACTAAGGAAGGATAGTTACTCTCCATATTAAGAATGGTCCAAACACACTTTAGGGTTACCCCAGCATCAGCATCTAAAGAAGAAAGATGGCTTGGAGCAGCAGAGGAAAGACAGGATTCTTGAATTATTAACCCTTGCCTGACATTAACTGGCCTTTTTGAGGATGAACTGGGCATTTGAGAGCAAGTTTAGAGAAACATGGTAGTCAGGAACTTCACTTTCTTAGGGTCAATAGGATCATAGAACCTTCCAGATAAAAAGCACTGAAAGAATTTTGGGGTTCAGTTGGTTTTATGTTTTAACGTAAGCTTAGCTTTAGAACATAACTCTTCCCTAGGTGACTTTTTTGTTTCCTGTAACTCCCATATAACAAAAATCTCTCTTTATGTTATTTGAGGTTACGGAGGCCTCATATCCAAAGAGAATGAAGTAAACAGTGTAGGCAAGCAGGAAGACATTAGAAAACTCTACTCATTGCCTATTGACTAGGGATTTAGTAGTTGTCTTAAATGCAGAGTGGTTTGAATGCCCACAATTCTACATATAATCTTTCTCTTAGTTTTTTAGGTATCCTCAAATTTAATATGTAAAATAATTACAATACGAACTTACATATACACTGTATTTTAAGGCAGATTTAAGGGACTTCCTTATTTTTAATTGTGTAATATTTGATTGCTGGTGACTTTGGAGCTCATCCGCATTGTAAGATGTGAATGCTCTAGCTAAATACTTGTCCCAACATAATAAGTAAGTGATTGGCCATGATACAGTGGAGAAGGGAGAATCAATGACTGAAAATGGATTTTCATTTAAAAAGACAAGAATAATTATTTACTAGTTTTAAAATTCCCTCCAAAATTAGAACAGGCCAAAGACATTAACTAAGCATATAGTGAAGTTATATATTAAAATATTTTACTCTCAGAGGACATGGTGATGGTTCTTTTTTGCTGAGAGAAGATAGTACCAACCATCTAGTTACAGGGCAATTCCTGGAGATTTTACACAAAGAAAATGACTGGGCAGAGTGTTTTATTTTTATTTTTATTTTACATATGTATATGTGTGTGTGTNCTCACGGCAGCCCAGCTCCAGGTTGAGCTGTTGTTCACCATCTTAGCTGTAGAGGGTGCAGCGTCACTGGCCCACATGTGGGATCCGAACCCCAGGCCCTGCTGCTCAGAGCTTGCGCTCCCAAGCCAACTCTTAACCAACGAGCCACTCGGTCGGCCCAAGGGCACATTTTTTTTTAAACTAGCATTCTAACGTCTTGATTCAGAGTCACCCACATAACCTGATTTCATTGACTTCTTCAGTTTTTCCATGGCCTTAAGTGTTTGCTAACGTAATGCCTCAGAAATGGCTAATATATTGCTGTGCTAAGAGCACTTCTGCTGTCAGCAGTGTACCAGCAAATGAAGTACCTCACAAGGGAACCATTGAATTAAATGGTGCACACTGGACTAGCTGTGTTCTCTCCCACTTTGGAATGACTTCACCTTCTCCGTTCCCAAGTGAAATAAAACTCCTTCCATCTGTGCTAGACTTGCATTCTGAAAAGGTTTGGGATTTATGATTCTTAGAGATGGAAGGCAGGAGCAGTGAAGCACTAAGCAAATGTAAATTGCCACACTGGCTTTTAGAACTGTTACTATTGATGGGAGAGTTAATTGCCTATGTACTTCATTTTTAACTATTGGGCTTAACTGGAAACTGAAAAGTTGACAAAATTACAAAAAAGTTAGAAGATAATTAAAGAATGAAGGAAAGAGATTGAAATTCAGAATGATTTGGCTGGGAGTACCAAGGAATTTTATCATTATTATATTTGGGAAGATGATCAGATCTTTTCAAAAATTGTATTTTGTAGAAGTTTTTATATATTAAGTTATTACAATAAATCTATTAGTAGACGTTCGTGTTGAATATACTCCTCTAACTAATAGGTTTGGTTTCTGAAACTGAAGACAAAGGTTTTTAAAAAATGACAGTATTAACAATGTGTTCTATAGATAATGCTAAAGCATAAATAATTTGTTCCTGTAATTTGGTTAAGGCATTGGGTCTGAGAATTAATTTACTTGAAATGTTCCTGAATAAGAAGGCTCTTATTCCTGTCTTGATGATGAAGGAGGAGAAATACAGGCAGACAGGACTTGGTGTTAGATACTGAGCAATCCTCATAATTTTTTTTTTAATTGGGGAATTGGGGGAGGGGAACAGAGCTGGGGAATTGGGGAAGGGGAACAGACAAGTTGCTGTCGTTTTTTTCTTCAGTCTAGTTGTGGAGGACGTTGCTTCACTGACCCAAGTTGGCACCATCATTGCGCTCTTCCCGGGCGAAGCAGATCAGTCGCCGGCTTCTGGACGGCCGCTCACTGTGGCTGCTGGCCTCTCACGCTGGCTGCTGGCCACACACGGTAGCCCATGGCAACCCACTGCCACAGGGGCTGCAGCCTACACCATCGCCTGCGACTCATGGAAGCCCAGCTCCAGGTTGAGCTGTTGTTCAGCGTCTTAGCTGTGGAGGGCAGTGTCACTGGCCCTCATATGTGGGATCCGAACCAGGGCCCTCTGGCGTCCCAAGCCAGCTCTTAACCATCGCGCCGCTCGGCTGGCCCAATCCTCATCATTTTTAATCCTAGAACCTACCTCTGGCAACGTTTAGAACTGTGATTGAAGTGGAGGTCTCATAGAGATTCAGAAAGACTGTGGTCTATTGATAAACTTTATTTATTTTAGTAGGAAATGATTTGAAAATGACAATAATAGTATTATTAAATGTTCCACTATGTAAATATTTGGTACCTAATGTTTGTGTTGGAGTATTTCCTTAGTCTCCAGAAACCCTGAAGAATAAATATACGTATTGATGGCATAATATAATCTTCAATGATTTAGAAGCTACTATATCCTTAAATCAATAAAAGCTGTTATAAAGATTTCTTTTTGTCCACAGAAATGAAACAATTAACATGGCATCCTAAAGAAAAAAATATGAATGACATTTTATACATCTTAATTTAATAGTAATTCCACATATGATTACTTCCCATTTACTCTACTTAGCTCACTGGAAATGTTCTAGCATCATTCTGCCTGGGAGTTTGATTAAAGTGCTTATTAATTTATTTTGCTTTGTTGTAGATAATGTGCATACTAAGATGCATTTTATTTCATTACCCATTCTGTTGCACAAATATTCAGTGGTTTTCAGATTTTACGGTTTGGACTTTTTATCCAGCTCTTGGATCCCATGGTGTCTCACTCCCAAGGCACTGCTGCAAAGGACAAGCTACTGCCTGTTACGTATATTATCTAGCCCCTCTTTTCTAACAGGTCTAGGATTGGATAGCATCTGTGCTTAGTCCCTTTAACTTTTTAAGCCTTTCTTTTCTAGCTAAGCTATCCTTTTACTTTTATATTCCAAACACTTCCCTTCTTTTTATAATTGTCCCCTACAGTAATGACTCAGATTTATGGAACTAGAAGTTTTATGGTTGCTGAAAAAGCACAGAATCAAAGTCACAGATGCTGAAATTTAGTGTAGGGAACTCAAATTTGGAGAGGCGTTTCAGTGTTTCTGTTCCTTGGACATTTTAAATAGCTGTATACACGTAATACAGACAGAACAAAATCAAAGAACACTGGGTTACCCTGGGGATACCACATAGGAATTTTAGTCTTTTGAGATTGATCCTATTATATCTCTGATATGATGATCTTTAGAAATTAAGACCTGGGAATGTTTAGGAAAGTCTGTGCAAGTTGGGGTTGAACTTTATTTCTGGCATACTTCATTAAGAAAACTTGCTTTCCTTCATTGATGAAACCTAGTTGACTCAATGGTAAGTCAACATCTGAATAATTAAGGCCTTAATTTAGCTTTTAAAAAAACACCATTCTTTTAACTACCAAAAATAATTGAGTAGAATAGAATGCAGCAATCTACTCCATGGTGGAAGGACACCATGACTATAACATACAACATTTAGTCCTATATTGAATGCCCAAATTATGATAAACAGTAATATAATAAATGTGTATTTTTATTAAAAAATATTTTGCAGTGTTTACAGTTTATATGTATAATTTTTTTGTAAATTAAATTTATTGGGGTGTCATTGGTTAATAATATTATGTAGGTTTCAAGTGTACAATTCTATAATACATCATCTGTATATTGCACTGTGTGTTCACCAACCAAACTCAAGTCTAGTTCCGTCACCATATATTTGATTATATATTCACAGTGGCCAAGATATGTATTTTAATTTTTTTAAAGGTACCTTTTCTCTGTGAGATAAATACCACTTTCAGATCTGCCACAGAAAAGAAAAGGAAAGGAAGATAATCTTTTCTTAGGATGTTATATGACACATTTCATGGTACTTCCAGTAATTTTTTTCTTTGCTGACTCAGTTGTAGTACTCAAGTTAATTGAACAAATGTCACACTTTCTACCAGTTAGTGTTGTTTTGGTGTGATCTAAAGGTTTGGATCTTTGTAAGCTTCATCATTATTAGAGGTGAGGATGAACAAGATAATTCTATCTATAGCAGAAAAACAGACTGACTTAAACATTACTTCAAGAGGCATGATAGCGCATTGAAGTATATAGGGAATAACATGAATGTTAAGAAAAACTAAAAGCGGTGACTGAAGAAAAGTTGCCACGACTGCCTGTGGCTTTCATCAGTATATCTGGCCTGTTTCATCCGATCCTCTGCACTCAGGTTAGAGACTTAGGCCATTCGAGCTACATTCTCTACAGTGTTAGGATGTGACAGTATTTTGAGAAGAACCTATTTTATCACTGTTCAAAAAAGATCCTTCACTCTTTCTGGGATTTGATTTAAAATAGTGTGGGAGTGGCAGTATAGATAAAATAAGACTAGCAATGAATTGATAATTGTTGAAAGGTCCATGGGGGTTTACTCTTTGCTCTACTTTGTGTATGTTTGAAAAATATCTACTAAAGTATTAAAACAAAACAATATAAAAATGAAAAATTAGTCCAAAAAATGATGCAAAAGGAAAAAGTCTTTTGTTCGCATATGGCATCAATGGAGAAAGAGCATATATATACATATATATATATATATATA
>NW_017732299.1:283933-393427 GCF_001890085.2 Hipposideros armiger | reverse complement strand
GGGAACAGACAAGTTGCTGTCCTTTTGTTCTTCCGTCTAGTTATGGAGGATGTTGCTTCACTGGCCCAAGTTGGCACCATCATTGCGCTCTTCCCTGGTGAGGCAGATCAGTCGCAGGCTTCTGGATGGCAGCTCACAACAGCTGCTGGCCGCTCACGCTGGCTGGCGGCTACACACGGTAGCCCATGGCAACCCACTGTCACAGGGGCTGCAGCCTACGTCTTCGCAGGCGACTCACAGCAGCCCAGCTCGAGGTTGAGCCATTGTTCAGCATCTTAGCTGTAGAGGACAGTGTCACTGGCCCTCATATGTGGGTTCCGAACCGGTGCCCTCTGGCGTCCCAAGCCAGCTCTTAACCAAGGCGCCACTCAGCCGGCCCTCTGAACTCTACTCTTGACAGGGCTCCTCAGGTGTCACTTTATTTTTTAAATCTGTACATTGTAGTTCAAATATAATATTGTTCCTGTGGAGGAAATGCATTAGTTCCACTTATAAAAAACATTTAAAGAGGAATGTTTCCTTATAGAAACCAAAGGGAGTATTTTATCTATAAAAATCTAAAATGGAATTATTGAAAGACAATAGACAACTTGTATAAAATGACAACTAGAAGTGAAAGTAGATTTATTTCAAGTTTTGGCAATAATAATAATAATAATAATAATAATAATAATAATAACATCCCCAAAGTTTAGGTATTAAACTAGTCACTTTGTGGCTTGCAAAACTATCTATGAATTTAAATAGGGAGTATTATGAGTAGAATTTGGTTGAAATATTAAAATAAAAACCTCAAACGGAATTCATTGTCAGCTTATTCTATTATTGCCATTTACCCGAAACCTATCATTATCAATGTCCTACTGGAAACATATCCCCCACACTGCTTGGTCTCCTGGCTTTGTGAAGCTTTGATGCATCTTTCTGACAAAAGATTTGCTATTAGGAGCCCTTCTTAGAAGTCCGTAACACTTGTGACAGGTTAGGTTAAGTTTTAAATGAGCAAGGCAATTTCTTTCCTACTATGCAACCAGAGCCAAAAAGCGTGGTACGTGAAGGAAGCAAGGTCTCAGTGGGAAGAACTTGAGCCTTAGATCAAGCCTGGGTTCCAGGGATGGTGGTTTCCTAGCTGGGTCATCTCAGGCATTCAACTTCTGTGTGACCCAGTTCTTATAAAGTGGTATAACTATTACCTCCTTTACTACTGCATAAGGTTTTATAGTAGATATGAAAACGGAAGTACTAGACAAACATGAAATGAGATTTTTTGACTCACTTCTTTTATATATTGGTTTTCCCATCCTAAAGTGTTTTTTTTTAATTTTCTTTTTCAAAATTTTTAGAGTCGAAATCAGACAAATATATCTTGGTTAAGAGCTCACTGAAGAGTTTGATCTCTGAGCAACAGTGGTTCGATTCCCGGTTAAGCAGCCGCTGAGCTGCCAACAGGTGGTAGGATGACTCAGCTTAAAAAAAAAAAAAAAGCTGGCAGACAAATATATCTTCATTACCAATGTGCAAATCGGAATGGTTAGGAATCAATGTGAGGTTAGGAAAAGGTCAGGACAAAAGGATCTGTCTCATGGTGAACAATTGATTAGATAAAAAAGGTCAACACAAATATTTATATTTTAAATAATTTTTCTTCACCTTACTTTTATAGGGAATATTACACAAACCTCTAGGATACTGGGAGACCTCAAATGTTACAAATAAGTAAATTATTCAGGATATAATCTACAGATTTTCACAATGCTATATTTCTGGAATAATCCAACATAAATTTCTGAGTTAGTACTGAACAGAGAGAGAGCAAATGAGTTCTATACTTGGATTTTTTGGCATAAATACATGACTTACTAATGGCTTAAACTTGTTTAGATGCCAAAGATGCAACTACATTCTTGCTATTAATATTTCATTACTCACTAATAGCTTTTTGCATAGGAATAGAAATTTCTAGTGTTATGAGATGATGTAATAAGACTCTTTTGTTATTATAAATGATGGAATCTTATTTTTATAAATAACTTGTTGACTTTCTAATTTTATTCATGAATCTGATTAAAATATCTCAACATGGTAACTGGAATATTTCCCTGCTTATATGTTATATACAATGTTCCGCTGCTATTGCTGTATGGTCCTGTGGAATTTTTCTGAACACAGGAGTTCAACCTTGTTTTGGTGTTCTGCCTAGTAACTAAGACGTTCTCTGCAGATAATTACTTTCTCTCCCTGTCCAGGCAGTTGCAGAGTCTGAAGGAAGACTATCCTAATAAGATCTGTTCTTTTCTTGAAGCTTCTAGAACATGCTATTTTATTTACAGTTGATTGATAACTCAATACCTTGGTTGTATCAAGTTTGTGTCTCTGAGACTAAGTCACTGAATTGTAAAGAAAAAAAAAGATTCTGCATCAGGAATTTATTATATTGGGTACCCTCTTAATAATCTTTTTAAATTGCCAATCACAAATATGGCTAAATGTCTCCACCATTTATTAGTTGTGTGACTTGGGGAAATTTAAAGGACTTTTCTGTAATTCTGTTACATTGTTGGTAAAAAGGGGGATAACAGTAGTATCTAAAAGATTTCCTATGAAGATCCAATGATTCTCTTAAATTTTAAGTGCTGAACGTAGTGCCCCCACTCAGGAAGCATCTGATAAAAATTAGAGGCCATTATTATTATCAAATGTGAACATCGAAAATTATCATAGTACTATTATTGCAAAAGATATGGGTGATGGCGCTATAGATGAATTTATTCAAATAGTTGAATGGGCAAGGGATTAAGAAATACAAATTGACAGTTACAGAACAATCATGGAGATGTAAAGTACAGCATTGAGAATAGAGTCAATAATGTTGCAACAACTGTGTATAGTGCCAGGTAGGTATTAGACTAATTGGGGGCATCACTGCATAAATTATATAAATGTCTAACCACTATGCTGTATGCCTAAAACTAATATAAAATAATAATGAGTGTCAACTGTAACTGAAAAAAATTTTTAAAAGTAACCCCCACCCACCAAAAAATGGAATCCTTGTATTTAGCTTTTTTCCTACCTGTCTTATAAAAATAAGACACAAAATGTGGATAAGCTTACCTATTATTTGAATTTTTACATTTGAATTCTGTATAGTTCTTGCAAGATAAAAAAATACATAGAAAATGGAAACAGGGAGAACATTTAAAAATTAATAGCATTACAAATATTTTGAAAGATACTAAAGAACCATTTATGTTGTGCCTCTTTTGTTGTGATTCATTTGGCTGTTATAGTAGATGCTTTTAGTTGCCTCTTCAACAATCATCTCCCTTCCCCCTTCCTCTTCCTTGTTAACAGAATTCTGATTCTATTCAGGTATCTGCTTTTCCCTCAGTGACTCAGGGTTAGATCCTGATAGATCTTATCCAATTTGGTGCACTCTCCAATTCCTCTTGCCAATAATTGGTTTAAGCAAGGGCTGCACATTATAAAGCTGTAAGTAAAGAGACATGAGGGAACGTCTGCTGAAGGGATTCTGAGAAACGTTTTATTTGTTCTAAAATAGAAAAGGTCTCCTTTTCTGCCTCTGGATACTGTGATGCTTGGAAATGTAGCTATCTTGTGACCACAAAGTCCCAAGCTGCAAGACAAAACTGATACATGGAGATGGCAAAGCAGTAAGATGAAGCAAACTTGGGTCTTTGAAGATTATGTTAAGGTATTGAATTAACCAACATTGCAACTGTCAACCTCTTGGATTCTTTTATAAGATAATGAATTCCTTATTGGTGTCATTTATTAATAGTTTAGTCAGCATTTTCTGATACAGCTAAAAGCATCCTAAATAATATTAGCAAAAAGTATCCTAAATATTACTCATTGCATATTATTGTTTTCTTATAATAGCATGTTAAATTATGTAAATGGAAAATATAAGCAGTTTATAACTGTGTGGGATTCTGTAGATGCTTAAATTCTTATATAGAATTTTTTTTAAATAATGGCATTTGACATCTCTTTCTCAAATAGAAGTAGGACCACTTCTATAGTGTTGCCTTAGCACTACTTGACAATATTTTTAAACTTTTAAAATTTAAGTTACAATTTTTAACTTTTAAAATATTTTTTAACTTTTAAAATTTATTTTTTAACTTTAAAAATTCTTTTTTTTTAATTAAAATTTATTGGAGTGACAATGGTTAGTAAAATTACGTAGGTTTCAAGTGTACAATTCTGTAATACATCATCTATATATCACATTGTGCTGTATATATGCTATATACATATGCACATTAAATATATATATATATACAGTATATATACTATATATAAATATATATGTAATATATATATGCAGTAAACTGCACATACCTTAGTTGATCATCAATATTTATAAAATGAGCACACCCATGTGAACCACCACCCAGATCAATATAAAGATCATTATTAAGTTCCCAGAAATCTTCCTGTGCTCTCAGCCCCCCAACAACATATCCCCTCATCCCACGGGCAACCACTTTTCTAACATGATAAATTTTCCTGTTTTTGAGTGTTCTATATTTGAGTCATGTAACACGTATCCTTTTGTGTCTGCCTCTTTTGCTTAACAATTTGGAATGTGAAAGTCATCTGTGTCATGCATAGCAGTAGCATTTCATTTTAATTCCTATTTAGTATTCTAATGTATGAATATACATTAAGATGGATAGATTGTGATATATTTTTGGCCACTGTGAATGATGGAGCTATGAAAATTGTCATATACATCTTGGTTCTATATATTCATACATTATCTATTGACTACATAATTAGGTGGGGGAGTGCTATGTCATAGGGTAAGCAAAGGTCCCTCTTTAGTAGATATTGTCAATGAGTTTTCTGAAGTGATTGTATCAATACATACTTCTACCAGCCATATGTGAATGTAAAATTTGCTCCACATGTTTGTCAAAATATGATATTGTCAATTTTAATTTTAGCCTATCTGATGTTCTGTAGTGCTCTCTCATTGTAGTTTTAATTTTTATTATCATTTCCCTTTTAATTAATGAAGTTGAGTGAATGAAGTTTTTATATGTTCACTGAACATTTGGTATTCTTTTTGGAAGTTTATATTTGTCTTGACTTTTTTTCCAAAATGTGTTTTCTTTTTATTAGTGATTGTAGAAATTTGTTTTATTTGCTGGTTATATGTATTTTGTCAAATACAGGTATTGAAATATCTTCTCCCCCTGTATAGCTTGTCTTTTCACTCTGTTAATAATAGCTTTGTAGAAAAATATGGTTTTAGTTTCAATAAAGGGCAATTTATCAGCCTTTTCCTTTATAGTTTCTGTTTTTGTATTGTGGCTAAGAAATTTTTGCCTAGTAGTGTAAGGTCATGAAGATAGTCTTCTCTATTACCTTTAGAAGATTTATTATTTCTTGATTCATCTGGAATTGAATTTTGTAGTGGTGCGTGGGAGGGATAAAAGCACATTATTTCCATATGTGTATTCAACTGATCCCAGTATTTTGCAGAGGCAGCTTTGACATAAATCAGATGGAAACACACACACATACACACACACACACACACACACACAATCTCTAGTGACTTATTAGTTTACAGAAATAAAATTGATTAGTTTTTTATTTTTTATTTCTTTTTTTTTTTTTAAGATTTTTATTGGGGAATTGGGGGATGGGAACAGTGCTGGGGAATCGGGGGAAGGGGAACAGACAAGTTGCTGTCATTTTTTTCTTCAATCTAGTTGTGGAGGATGTTGCTTCATTGGCCCAAGTTGGCACCGTCACTGCGCTCTTCCCTGGTGAGGCAGATCAGTCGCCGGCCTCTGGACGGCCGCTCACCGCGGCTGCTGGCCGCTCACGCTGGCCGCAGGCCACACACGGTAGCCCATGGCAACCCACCGCCACAGGGGCTGCAGCCCACGCCGTCGCCGGCAACCCACGGCAACCCAGCTCCAGGTTGAGCTGTCGTTCAGCATCTTAGCTGTGGAGGGCAGTGTCACCGGCCCTCATATGTGGGATCCGAACCGGGGCCCTCTGGCATCCCAAGCGAGTTCTCAACCATCGCGCCACTCGGTCGGCCCTATTTTTTATTTCTTAAAATAAATTTTATTGGGGAACAGCCATGGTCATTGATTACACATTGCTTTCATGCTACAATGGCATAGTTGACTCTTTTAAGGAAGGTGCAGCTCACTGTGGCCTATGTGGGCATTGAACTGGCAACCGTAGTGTTATCAGCACCATGCTCCAACCAACTTAGCTAACTGGTCACCCAGATTATTAATTCTAATAGATTTTTGTGATTGCTTAGAGTTCCTATGTACACAGTTTTGTCATCTCTGAATAACAATATGTTTATTTCTTCCTTTCTGATTCTCACACCTTCAATTTGTTTTTCTCCCTGATTGCATTGGTTAGGAATTCAAGTACAATATTCAATAGAAGTGTTCATACAAAGACAGCAAATAACCTTGTTCCCGTTTCACTGGGAAAGCCTTCAGTATTTCATCAAGTATGATATTTGCTGAAAGTTTTTTGTAGATAAATTTATCATATTAAGGAAGTTTCCTTCTCCTCATTTGCTAAGCTTTTGTCATGAAGGAGTTGAAGTTTATCCAGTGCTTTTTCTGTATTTGGTGCAATACTGGAATGATCATATAATTTGTATACTATATTTTGTTAACATGGTGAATTATATTGAATGGTTTTAAGTGTTAAACTTATCTTGTATTTCTTGAATAAATACAACTTTTTCTAAGTACCATTTTGTATATTTTCTTCACACATATGTAGCTTAGAAATTAGAAATGCATTTGTAAAAAGTGCTTACAGAATGCTGCCTTACTTCTTTTTAGTTCTGTTCTTGGATCTTAGTCCCTCAAGTTCTGCTTGCCTCATTAGCACTGAACACCAGTTTTTGTTTTACCAGGTCCAGAGACGTCCCTAGGTTACATACACATTTTGTTTGCACTGCCTCCTCTGATACAAACTTGCAAATGTCTTGAAAGGAAAAGAAAAGGTATCCATTAGAACATTCACCTCAATGAAATTTCCTTCCTTAGGACTTTGGCCCCTCACATCCTGATTGCTTTGGTTGCTCTCCAAAGTCTTCAGTTACTGTTTTTGTTTGTTTGTTTGTTTGTTTTCTTTTATAAGTGTCTTAGAGTTTGTCTCAGCAAGAGCGTTACTTTGAAACAAGATTTACTTTCACAGCTACAAGTGGGATTTCTACAATATGTTTAATAAGGCTCATAAGAAATAATATGTTTGGACTCCGTTAAATGTATATATTAAACAGGGAAATTACAGTCAGAGAAAGACTATAAATAACTATGTCTAGTATGTTTAGGGAATTAAATAAGATTAACAATTTCAGCAGAGAACTGGAAACTAGAAAAAGAATCAAATGGATAGTTGAACAGAAAAGTACAACTAAATTAACTATTGAGAGCCTCATATTTAAGAGCAGATTAGAGAGATGAAGAAAAAAGTTAGTGAATTAGAAAATAGGTCAGAAGAAGGTACCTACCTCATATGAAGTGTGGAGAGACAAAAGATGAACTTTGTAGAAAAGAGCTTAAACAGAGAATACAATGAGAATATACAACATAGGTATAGTGGAAGTCCTAAAGGAAGACGAGACAGAGAATGGACCAAAAACAGTAATTGAAGACATAATGGCTGAAAATACTGATGAGAAACATCAAACCACAGATTTTGGAAGTACTGTCAACCCTAAGTAGATAAAAAGTAAAGAAAACCACAACTATACACATAATAGTATAATGGGTGAAAAGCAAATGTAAAGACAAAAATCTTATAAGCAGACAAAGAAAGAAACATTGTTATCAAGGGAACTACAGCAAGACCAACAGTTGACTTTTTGTCATACAGGATGGAAGCCAGAATACAAGGCAATGAAATCTTCAAAATGCCAAAAGAAAATAAGTGCTGACTTAGAATGTTATATCTTTCATAAATAAAATAGAAATAAACACATTTTCAGGCCAGCAAAGACAGAAAATTCATCAGCATCAGAGCAGCTCTAAAGAAAATATTAACATAAATACTTCTGCTTGAAATATTCTTCAAGCAGAAGAAAAATAATTCCAAATGGAAGCCTGGAGATACAGGAAAGAATGAGGGGTAGAAAGATTAAACATGGGTAAATATAGAAATAATAATGTTCTATTAAAGTATGATAGAATATAAATTGGAAGTTAATTGTATATTTTAATGTCCATGGTTTGTCTGGGGAGAGAATTTATATTAGATTTGGATAAGTCAAGAATGGATATTGTAAACTTTAGGGAAACATTTAAAATATAAGTAAAAGAATAAAGAACTATGAGGCTATCTACAAAAAATGAAATAATAAAAAAATAATGAATCCCAAAGAGAGGAATCAAGGAAAGAAGAAAGAACGGAGGTATATTTTATTGAGGAATAAATATTACTTGTGTTGTAGTGGGAGTACCCATCAAAATAGCTGCGCCACCATATTACCAGCAGTGGAAATTCCTTTGTTCTCTTTTTTGGTGTAAGCAAACCAGTAATTTCCCCTCTCCTTCATAAACCATTATTTTAAATATTTTTCTACCAAGTCTTATTTGTTCTAGATTTTATCCTGCCGCCAGCTTACAGATTTGTGCCAATCTTTTGTAGCATTTGTCCAAAGTTCAGTCCATCTTTAGTATGTATTCTGAAAAAAAAAAACACAAACAAATGAAAATCTAAGCATATGAAGGACTCACTTTCTGACTCCCCCTCCCCCAACAAATGCCTCCAATTTTTCCTCCATAACCATATGTGGTTTTATTGACAGAGTCCCTGGTACTTAGTGCTCTTGGGTTATTCTCTTTTCTAGCATCACAAATATACCATACTTTCACATCTTGAAATATGCTAAAATCTAGCATACCCATCTGCCTGAGCATACTTTATTTTATTCCTTGAGTACTAGCCCTCTAAAATAGCATGCTAAATTACTCATAAAGTTCTTGTTTCTTCCATTTCCCTTTTACCAATAAGCCCTGAGCTGTGCGCCCATTCTTTAAATACTGAAGGGAGCCTTTCAAAGTCTAGATGCCAGCAATGACCCCATCGTTTCTATCAGTCCTCATTGCTTCACAACTTCCGTCTCCTGTTCCTTTATTGTTTCTTCAGCTCTGGAGCCTGTTGTCTTCTTTGGATCCTGAGACCTGATATTCTTTGTCTTTAATAACGCACAGAGATGTCTTTTTCTAAATAATTGACCATCTTTTCAACTCTTACTTTTTACAACTCTTTTTTTAAAGAACAGAAGTAATTTAGCTTTGTTGTAAAATTTGGGAAGGCACAGAGAATTGCAACAAAGACAATAAAAAGCACCTGTACCTTACCATCCTAAGATAATCACTATTAAACTTTTAGTATATATTCTTGGAGAAAAAAAATTGTATCGTTTCTGTTGTTTCAGACTGTTATTCTCCTGTTCTCTGGAATGTATCCTTTTTTGCTGATGGTTATATAGGAACAGAGATTAGTATCATTTTCCCCCTTAGCCTGGGTGTGGAGGGTGTAGGGGGGGGGTGTGGGGGGGTACATCCAGAATAGTGACATGGTACAGGTTGTATATAAATTGTAGTTTAAGAATGAGGACTGTGGTCTTTTATTTTTCAAATAACATATATTATCTATCACAGGGCTCATGATTTTGCACAATTCTTGGTTTTAATGCACTCACAGAAGCTCAGGGCCTCTAGCAAGTGCAGTTCTTGTTGCCAGCCTCAGCTCTGTGGGGAGTACGCTAGGGATGAGTGGGTCCCTCCTTTTTTCACCTAAAGAAGGGCTTGCATCTTTTTAGATCTCCGGGTGGATAAACTACTCATTAAGTCAAGTAAAGCATCAATGAATGTCTCCGATTATAGCAAAATGAGACTTGTTCAGATGACTAGCAAACTTCCTGTTCTCTAGCAGAGTGAGAGTTAGATCTCATATGGAGACGCATTTAAGATGCCTTGGTAGTCTCTTTTAATCTGCTCAGGTATTATTGGGTTGTCGGAAAAGCCATGATGTATTTTTCTGTTTTTTGTTGCAAAAATGCGTCATGACTTTCTCGACAACCCAATAGAAATGAATGTTGTTTGCCTTTTTAAGCAATCATTAGATACCCAGAATTTCTAAAATTTGATGTTCAGGCATTTTTAGAAGTAAAGGAAACTGTGACTCTTGCTTCTAAATTTTGACTTAATTGGAGGAGAAAGAGACAAAAACCTAATAAGGTTTCTGGTTCATTTAATTTTGTTCAACCCACTTAAAGTTGAATATAAAAGACCTGTTTTGACTTGGTCTGTTACTATCTGTATGTTCTTATGAAGATATTAAATTGCCTAAATCTACTAGCATAATTTAATTATTCTGCTTACAAAGATAATATTACTAATTTTGTACCACATGACTTATTTAGTATATGGCTCTATTTTTAGTTTGGTCCTAAAATCCTAGAGTTGGTGATATTATAAGTCATCCTTGATTTATCAAAATCTTGTTCAGTGGTTTCTAAACTTCAGAATGCATAAAGATCATCTAAAGTGCTTATTTATTTATTTTTATTTAATTATAGTTGTCATTCAATATTATTTTATATTAGTTTCAGGTGTACAGCACAGTGCTCAGGCTTCTACACAACCTATGAAGTGATCCCCCCTGTTAAGTTCCGTACCCATCTGGCACACTACATAATCTATACAACATTATTGACTATATCCCCATTTTGTATTTCACATCCCCATGACTATTTTGTCACTACCAATTTGTACTTCCTAATCCCTTCACTTTCTCCCCCTAAAGTGCTTTTGAATAGTTAGGATTCCTGGACTTAATTCCCAAAATATTTTGAACTAATAGATCTAAATGGGTAAATGGGTCCCAAAAAGCTTGACAAGCACCCCTGACAATTCTGAGACAGATGTTCCATGCACCATTTTTTGAAAACCATTGTTTACCTTATATGACTCCTAGCAGGTGGTGAGTTACCTTGCTAGATACACAAGCCCTATGGACTTTGGATTATTGAAAGTTGTCAGCAGGTTCCCAAGAAAGAAAAAAGAAATCTCATCATTTCACAAAGGTGGGAGGTATTTAAATTAGGTATTTTACTTAAGATCATTATACATATTAAAGAAAATTAGTAATAGAGGTTAGAAGGTAACTCAGACCTTCTAAACTAATCTGGAGCTACTGGGTCAAATTTGCTTTAATAGTATCTGAATTTCCATTATTGCTCTGTGCTTGGCATTCTTCTCAGAAGACATGGTCATCAGTATTCATTGCTTTAAAGGTTCAACCAGCTGGAAACACTCCCTATTTTGCAGCATTAAACTCAAAGTAGAACTCAAAATTTGAAGACATAGAGAATTCACTGGCATTGTTTATTTGTGTTCTTTTGGGGGCGGGGGAGCTGGAAATCAAATTAAGAAGTACTCATCTTGGTTTTTTTAAAAGAGTTTGCAAAAATCTCAGACTCCACCTGCTTTCTGGTTTAATTCATTCACAGATAAAATATTCCACATGTTTTATATTTAAAAAAATAAATGTCTAAACACGAAGCATTTATACCATCATGAAGCATAGGAATGCTAGTTTTATTCCTAGTTATTATATTCAGGAATACAGCTGCTTTCTCCGAAATGAATGCCATTTGCTACACTTGACCCTGTCCTGAGGTGGAAACCAGTGTCCATTTGCATTTAACTAAGGACAGACTCCATCTGTCCTGTGTCGCTACAGCAGAACATCTAACTTATCCCTCAGTGGTGCCATCAGGCAATATTCTGCAAACAGAGACAAAAAGGACCCTCCTGCTGACTGACCAGTGGGAACTCTACTAAGTTTTTCTCTGACGGAGCCCTTTCTGCTGCCCATCTTACTGTGTGGCGCAGCTCTTGACAAGATTCCTGACTTCTATCAGAACAAAAGATAAAGACATCTTTGTAGTACTTTGATCTCTTCTGAAGTCAGGCAACAAGAGCACCCCGTGTGAAGCCTAAAGCTAATCCTGGAAAATATCCATCGCTCTAGTAATTCTGTAATGTAGCCAGTTGGATTTTTATGAATAAAAATTTAGACATAAGCCAGCTTAAACTTTGCAAAGGAAAGAAGTAAAAGAGTTGCTGATTGAACATGGAGTGATATCAGCTCCATTCTTATAATCCTTATAATTTGTGGCCATTAATACAAATGCACTAATGATGTTGTAAATATGCTTATGGTTTCTTTTTTGCGGTTATTATTATGAGCCAGATTTCTCTTGTAAAAAGTTGAAATTTACTGGCTTGTGTGGGTTTCACCATAGTTTGTGCTTTAGCTGTATAAGATGTGTTCCTTTTTTTTTAAAACTTTATTGGGGAACAGTGTGTTTTTCCTACGACCCATCAGCTCCAAGTCAAGTTGTTGTCATTCAATCTTAGTTGTGGAGGGTGCAGCTCAGCTCCAAGTCCAGTCACCGTTTTCAATCTTGTTGTGGGGGACATAGCCCACTATCCCATGTGGGACTAGAACCGGCAATCTTGTTGTTAAGAGCACGTGCTCTAATCAACTGAGCCATCCAGCCGCCCACTGGCAGCTCAGCTCAAGTTGTTGTCTTCAATCTAGTTGCAGAGGGTGCAGCTCACTGGCCCATGTGGGAATTGGCTCAGAGCTCACACTCTAACCAACTGAGCCACACAGCTGCCCCGATAAAATGTCTTCATAAGGGCTTTCCTTATTTTACAGATAGGGAAACCAAAGGAGAGATACTCCAAATAACTGAGCCTATTCCAGAAAGCTCCCAAATGAGGTATAGGTATCATAATACATTTAAGCAATGCTAGGGAGTTGGCATCAAGACATTTGAATGGAGTGGGGTGGCAGGGAGTAGCAAGTGATATGGTGCCTAGAAAAGTGTTGGATTACAATTCCGTGAGCACTTAGTGCTGCTTCTGGAGCACACTGAGCAGAAGGCACCTAAGATAATGAGGAAACTGGAGTTTAAATATAGCACATCTAAATCTCAGGCCTGGAGCTGAGCTACTGAACCAAGCCACTCCTAAATGGATTTAACAAGGCTGTGCTTGTATACGTCATATATGAGAGTTCTGTTTTCACCAAATTACTCATAAGAGAAGAGTTTCAAATTGCCATATATTAAGTTCTTACAAAACTCTCATGTGTCTGGGTGCTCTCACAATTACTTTATTTTGAACAAACAAATGTAGTTCTGGAAAGACCCAACAGCTGGATACTACTTCATTCAATTTTAGTTTTAACGCTCATTAAGTCACCTGACAGAATAAAATCGTTAGCCTACACTCCCCTCAAAAGGAAACACATTTTAATACAGATTTAGGAATTATTATTAGCACCTCAAAGTTACAAATGTTCCTTATGAAAAGCTTCTCTTTTATACGTCTGAAAGAATTCATAATTTTAAGAATTCTTTTTTAAATGATGGAATCAAGCAGACAAGACAGCACATTTCATTTTGTAAGGGTCCTTAGTTGCACATTCAATTTACCCAATTCTTTCCAGACATATACAAGGTCTGACAATTAAGTTTGCAAGCTTGTTGCAATGATGTTGCTAACCTTTTTTGATATCAGAGGGATGATTCATTATGAATTTGTACCAACTAGATAAGCAGTTAACCAACTTTGCTATTTGGAAGTGCTGAAAAGGCTACATGAAAAAGTTAGACAACAATGACCTGAACTTTTCGCCAATTCATGGCTTGTATCACAACAATGCACCAGCTCACAGGGCACTGCCTGTGAGGGAGTTTTTAGCCAATAAACAAATAACTGCATTGGAGCCCCCCTCCCTACTCACTTGATCTGGCCCCCAATGACTTCTTTCTTTACCCAAAGATAAAGGAAATATTGAAAGGAAGGCATTTTGATGACATTCAGGACATCAAGGGTAATACAATGACAGCTCTGATGGCCATTCCAGATAAAGAGTCCCAAAATTGCTTTGAAGGGTGGACTAGGTGCTGGCATCAGTGCACAGCTTCCCAAGGGGAGTACTTCAAAGGTGACCATAGTGACATTCAGCAATGAGGTATGTAGCACTTTTTCGAGGATGAGTTTGCAAACTTAATTGTCCGACCTCCTGTATATCTCTATCTCTATATAGATTTTATATATCTATATCTCTATATCTCTATATCTATAGATATAGAGATATAGAGATATAGATATATATTGGGATGCCAAAAAAATGTATACATGTGGACACTTTGGTCAATGTCGCTCAAGCAGTAGTTCACTGTAATCAGAAGTGTCTGGACACTGATGATAACCACTTTGAGCACCCCTGCAGAAGTCAAACGTGACTTGTATTCATCTTTTGTTATCAGTATACATTGAGTATTACAATTTTAATACAGTTTTCCTTTCTTAAAATGTGTATACATTTTTCTGGCACCCCTGGTATACATGTATTTAGTAAAAGACTCTCTAGAAAATTGGAAGATTCTGTGGGGTACAGATAATGGCATAGGCTACATATTTTAATAACTAATTCACTTGTTATATTTTCCCAGTATTTTAATGGATTCTTACCTAGTAATTTGAACTTTTCAGAATAATTATGGCATTTTGAAGTTGAAAATGATGTTGGTGATAATATGCTCCAGTTCTAACGTTACAGATGCAAAGCTGAAGAATAGGCAAGCTGAATCCCCTGACTGCAGTAATTCGGCTTATTTGAGGCAGTGCGAGTGTGACAAGTGTGGTCCCTATTCCACTCTGCAGTGTTGCCCCCACCATCACCGCTATCAATACCCAGCCAGTTTGTGAGCCCCACTTGGCTAAGTCTTTGGTGTAAATGTCTAGTGAAGGGCCTTGGTGCCTATTGTGGTATGCACGTGCCTTCTTTCACACCTGGCTGTCATTTAGTGCTCTGATCTATGCTCACCTGAAAGCTGCCAAAGAATTAATGTAGCTCTCTGAATTATTCTATTTTCTGGATTTATTCTATTTTCTTTGAATTGCTCTTCATGAATTTTTCTATTCTATGACTTCTTTATTCTTCAAAATTGTCATATATGATGGGTAGTTAATTTTCATGTTTCAAGCGAGTAGATGGAGGTTTCAATCTAACTCTTGAAAATCTTGGGTAGAAGACCTTCATAGGTAGACTTGTTGTCTTTCTGAATATTCTCTTACGTCTAAGATACAAACCCATGCTGACAGGAGAAAATATTAAAGGTTATTCATATTGTTACTACAAATATTGCCCCAAAATGATATTTTAGGAAGGAAGAGAGGAAGGCCACATCATATACTATTCATATGATGCATGAAACACTAGTTAAATCTTCATCAATAACTATTTCAATTTTGCATAAACAAGTTATAATATGAATGGCTAAGAAGCTACAAGTAGTACACTGGTCTATAAAGTTTCTGGGGGTAATGCTAGTGGCCCTACCTAGGATTCTGTATTGCCGAGGAAGTAGAAACTGAGCATGTATCTTTCTTTGTTGAAGCCAAAAGGAGATGGTTCCTGAAATACACAAATAATGAGTCTGAAATATTCCAAAAGGTCCCTCTTTTTTAACCCAGTATACGTGTACCCCTATTGCCAGAAGAGCCTCACATGTCACTACTGAACTGGGAGACTAGGACGTGCTATGTAAAAGAGGAAGCTTCAATTACAGGCCCCTTCAGGTCGCCTGAAACTTGCTTTGAAGATTCACTTTAGTCAGGCAGCTGTTTAATTTACAAAATATTAAATTCTAGTTTGAAGCCTCAAGAAAACCAGCCAACCTGAATGTTTCTCATTATTTCACTGTTGACAGCGCAATTCTAGTTGTCTATGAACAGGTGTATTAGTTTCCTATTGCTGCTGTAACAAATTACTGCAAACTTAGTGACTAAAAACAACACACATTTATCAACTTACCATTCTGGAGGTCAGAATTCTGAAATCAGTCCCACTGGACTAAAGTCAAGATGTCAGCAGGACTGGCTCTTTCTGGACGTCTTAGCAAAGAATCTGTTCCTTTGCATTTTCCAGCTTCTAGAGGATGCCTGTATTCCATTACATGTGGACCCTTCCTGGCATCACTCCAATCTCCACTTCTTTTTGTCACATTTTCTTCTCTAACTCTGACCCTCCTGCTTTTGTCGTGTAGAAAACCTTGTGATTATATTTGGCTCACCTGAGAAATCTAGTCTTAAACTCCCCATTTCAAGATCCTTAACTTAATCACATCTGCAAAATCTTTTTATAAGGTAACATATTCACATGTTTTGGTGGTTGGGATGTGGTCATCTTTGGGGAGAGGCATTATTAGCCCACAGAAGGTAGCTACTGCAGTGTCCAGTGAAATCTAGTTAGTGATGTTTTCTGGTGTGACGAAAGAAAAGTTGTACTTGCCAAACTTTCATCTGGAAATTTTGCTGGTGGAATAATACCATGGAAATCTGTCTGGCCTGTTTGTGGAAATCTTTGATTCTTGTTGCAAAGGTGATCCAGGTGGCAATAAAAATTGAATAAAGTTGAACTATGGAGTGACAAGATGATAGAAGCTGAATTTCCACCTTTTGCTATGAACCACACACAGGCCTGGCTGACAAAAGAATGAATTAGAATAGACTTTATCTTAATTGGGTTGACCCTAATTTTTTTTATTTATTTATTTTTATTTTTAGTTTCAGGTGTACAGAACAATGCAATAGTTATCCTTTTCACCCTCAAAAAGTAACAACCCCCCTCTCCCCCTTTATTGCCCTCCCCCCCCGATATCATGCTTATCTATTACAATCCCATTGACTCCATTCCCACTCTCTACTCCATGTCCCGAGACTATATGTATATATAATTATAGTTGACATACAATATTATTCAACATCAGCTTCAGAAATACAGTGTGGTGGTCAGGCCTCTACACCGACAATGAAGTGGTCTCCCTAACAAGACATGAGTCCATCTGGCCCCCTAAAAAAATATTTACAACATTATTGATTATATTCCCCAAACTGTCTTTTCTATCCCTGAGGCCATATTGTAGTTACCAATTTGTATTGTCTCATCCCTTCCCTTCTCCTCCATCCCCACCCCCTCCCAACTAACAACCCTCAGTTTTTCCTCTGTGTCTCTGAGACTATCTGTCCATGTCTCGCATCCATTCAGTTCCTTAGAATCCATGTATAAGTGAGATCATATGGTATTTGTCTTTCTCTGACTGACTTATTTCACTTAGCATAATGTTCTCTAGTTCCATCCATATTGTTGCAAATGGTACTATTTCCTTCTTTATAGCTGAGTAATACTCCATTGTGTAAATGCACCAAAGTTTCTTAATCCAGTCATCTACCGATGGGCATTTCGCTTGTTTCCAAGTCTTAGCTATTGTGAATAATGCCTCAATGAACATAGGGGTACATATATTTTTTCAGATTAATGTCTTGGGGTTTTTTGGATAAATACCTAAGAGTGGGATTGCTGGGTCATAAGGTAGTTCCATTTCCAGTTTTTTGAGATACCTCCATACTGATTTCCATAATGGCTGCACCAGTCTGCAGTCCCACCAGCAGTGCACCAGGGTTCCCTTTTCTCCACAGCCTCGCCAGCATTTGTTGTTTGTTGATTTATTGATGATAGCCATTCTGACCGGGGTGAGGTAGTATCTCATTGTGGTTTTGCATTTCCCTAATGATTAGTGAGGTTGAACATTTTTTCGTATGCTTGTTGGCCATCTGTATGTCCTCTTTGGAGAAATGTCTCTTCATATCCTCTGCCCATTTTTTAATTGGGTTGTTTGTTTTTTTGGTGTTGAGTTGCATTAGCATTTTATATATTTTAGATATTAACCCCTTAGGGTTGACCCTAATTTTCACAGTTCAATGGGATATGGGGGTGATCTCTTCCATTAGTGACTATATATTATGAATATCCAGAAATTCATACCTTTTCATAAAATTCAACAATTTTTAATAAAATGAAGTAATGGTCATTAAGTTTTGTTGGCAGGATTACAATCAGAAGAGGACTATTGGAAAAATGAGTTAAAATTACCCTTGGACCCCTTTTCCCTAGCTAACATACATTGACAATAGTCATCAAACCCTATCAAAATTCCTCTGAATTGATTCTTTTTTTCACTTCTTTCTAATATACCCTTTACATGTGAGCATAGTGTTGAAGGTGCCATTTGTAGAACTACAATACTATTTTTTTGACTTTGTCCATTGACCAATTTTATATACTAATTTTAAAAGGATTAGGGCCAGAACCAGAAGTGGGGATGATGGGGACGGTGAGGGAATGGAAGCTTTCCCATGTTCATATTCCAAGGAGTGGTGTATTAACAGGGAAGTCAAACTTTAATTCCTAAACGTTTCCTGAGAATTGGTTGCCTTGGAGCAGGACGGTTGTTTCAGGATCAGACCTGAATGCTAGAGAGTGAGTGTCCCTTAGTGACCTCTCCTCCACCTTTGCTAGGATTCATCTGCCTTTCTTTCCTCATTCTCCTGTATAAAACAAGACATGTTTTTATATACGTGTGCTCATCATAGTGTTCTTATTTTCTGGACTTCAATTTCTTTGATTCATTAATTTGTTGATTTATTTATTCACTAATTCACTCAATGAATATTTGGTTGCCAGGTACTTCCAGTCTAGTTGACTATAGATAAATGATTTAAAATGAGTATTAGAAGATATATAATAGAAATGAGACCAAAATGGGAAAAGGAAACAGTCAACTCTCTCCAGGTGAGATGAGACTTTCACAGAAGAGTTGCCACCTGTGCAGCATCTATGAGCGTGAACAGGTGTTTTCTTAGAGACAGCCTGGCATCCTACATGTGCTCTCACTTTAAATCTCTCTTAAGCACAAGGTATGCTTGTGAAGAGAAGGTATTCTTGGGAGTCTGTTTAAAACTTTGTTTTAATTAGGGTATCTAACATTTGAAATAAAAATGTGACCCCTTTAAGAATCTCCAACTACGACAGACCGAGGGAGGGAGGATTAAGCCAATCTGTGTGACAGCTCTAGCAGAAGGCAGTGGGTGGCAGCGATAGCAAGTAAACAACTTTATTTTCATGTTAAACTGTCCTAGGGAGCTGGGGGGTGGCAATATCTGTTCTGGGACAAATGATAAAACATCAGAATCAGACAATATAGATATAATTAAGGTGTGAGGGGGTTTCAGGTTGCCTGAGTTGGACCAAATAGTGTCACATAAAAAAAAAAGTCAAAGGGGCTGGCTGAGTGGCCCATTGGTTAAAAGTTGGCTTGGGAGCTAGAGCTCTGAACAGCAGGGCTGCCGGTTCGGATCCCACATGGGCCAGTGATACTGTGCCCTCTACAGCTAAGGTGGTGAACAACAGCTCGACCTGAAGCTGGGCTGCTGTGAGTCACCAGTGACGGCGTAGGCTGCAGTGGGGCAGCAGTGGGCTTCGTTAAGCTACCGTGAGTGGCCGGCAGCCGTTGTGAAATGCCGTGAGCCGCTGTGAGCGACTGTCTAATGGCCAGTGATCGATCTGCCTCAGTCAGGAAGAGCGCAATGATCACAATACCAATGTGATCCAATGAAGCAACATCCTCCACAATTAGATTGAAGAACAAAAGGACAGCAACTTGTCTGCTCCCCTACCCTGATTCCCATGTGCTGTTCCCTCCCCCAATTCCCCAATAAAATCTTAAAAAATAAATAAATAAAAGGCAACGGACAAAAGAGTAAAGGTCGCTACCATCTCCTTGTATTTGAATTTCCATTTTTCGTTTGAATCAGGTGGGGACTTAACTTCTATTTAGGGTGACACCCATGCCTGGTACATCAAAGATGCCGTATTAATATTTTTTGTTTATTTGCTTGTTTGTTCTTCAATAGTGGGAAAATATCCAGCCACTGCCAGAACCATGCAAATATCTACTTTACCCATCTCCCAGCCCTGGCCTCTTCCTCAGAAGTCAGAAATTCTCCCCAACTAAAAGAGGACCTTTGGAACTGAAGGGGGTCCCCAGGACCAGGCTCTAGCACTATGGCCAGCGTTTGTTCTGATCGTTTGGTATTGTTTAATGACCATGGTGGTCATTGAATATCTTGAATATTATTCCAGTGAAACCTATAGTGTGATAAAGTTGAGGCCATCAGTTTAGTTAATGGTAAACTAATGGCTTCTCAGCAACCTCAGCAATGTCCTGCCGCTGAGTAGGGCAGTCCTTGCATTGTTTCAGATAAAAAGTGAATCTTTGAGACAGCAATTTAAAATAAACGAAGAAATTTATGGCAAAATTCTAGGATATTGCCTGACTCTCATTCTTGTTTTAAAATGGTATCTCGATTTCTAGAATGTGTTTTTGTAGAGTAGGCACTTTTTAATATGTTTATGCTAATATTATTTTTGTAAGTTTATTGTATTAAAAGGCAAATATGGCTGTGCTGATTGGTTGCTTCTGCCTTTTCCATCATCAGAGCCTACCTGAATATCAAAGGCTCAAATTATTCATCCTTATAAACCTACCCTGCCATTAGCAATGCTTGTCCCAGATTAAAGGCACAAGTTCAAGAGAGCGCTTCCATTTCTAAGAGGATAAAGCTGACTAATGACAATTTCACACTGTGTTATAAGCTGCTGAATTTTCATTTTCTTTCTTTTTTTTAAATTAAAGTTTATTGGGGTGACAATTGTTAGTAAAGTTACATATTGTCTCTGGGTAGCGAACAAACAATTTGATATATAGATGATGTATTACAGAATTGTATACGTGAAACAAGCTGCTGAATTTCGTTTATTGGTATCTGATTCTTAAATATTTGAGTATTTAAGGAAGCAGAATATGCATTAAACAGCTATTCTGTATATTACTTTCCTGTATCTTCCCGAAGTTTCTTGGTATTGAACTTGGCCATTGTAAGAATGTAACAGAATATATGCTCAAAGAAATAGAGAAAAATATAAAACATTACATATACAGTGCTAGAAAGAAGAGATAATTTGAAGCTAATATTCTGCAGCTTTGCTTGTATTTCTTTGTGTCCCTTGTATTAGTTGTGTTAATACCTACTTCTACAGTTAAACAACCTTGTTAAAATTCTGCAAGAGCAGTGATGACAACTACCTACTGTTTAGGGGAAATAGACTTCTGTTGTTGAATAGTACTTAAGCTTATATTATAACATCTATGTAGCATTTGTATATAAAAAATGCTTTACAGTGATCATTTCCCACACCTCACTTTCATAAGGTGGATTTAGCCTAATTAGGACTGTGAAATCTAGCACAATACAGAGGCCAAGTTTTCTGTTTTAAATCACTAAAGGTTTCAATTACTGATTTTTTATAATAAAAATTTAGACTATAGCCTAAAAATGAAATATAAAGTCAGAGCTTTGAATGTTCGCCTCCTTGTATCTTATTGTTGGATTGGAAGAGGATCTTCCCCTCACTATTAAATCACAGAATTTCCCTCAGCAGGAAGGCTCCGAAATGTTGAAGTGATGGTTTACCAATGTCCAGTTAATCTTTTCAGGTCTGCTAAGTAACACATTTTAACTCAATAGTAAAAGGCTTTCATTTGTGAAAATCCCCAATCTTGCTTCAAATTCCCACATTAACCTCGACTCTATATGGGCAGTCTGGTATATGTTTTTATGTCAATAACATCTCGTTTTCTCATGTTAAGCTATGTAGTGAGTATTTAACTATGATTTCATTTAAAAGTGATCATGATCATCTTTGTTTTCTGCTCCTAACCCAAATATAAATTTCTTATATAAGAAAAAAATGATGTAATTAATATTTGTGGCTGATGGTTATTTAATAGGCTCATAGGATTCATTTACACTTACCAAATGTAATTTTTACCTATTATCATTGGAACTTTGATACTATTTTGTGTTAACAAATTGTTTTAAAAAATCACCATTATGTTTTCTTCATGAAGTTTAGCATTATTTATAGCAACTTGTAATAATGATTGATGAATTATATTTTATTCCTGTGATAAAAGTCAGAAACGTCATTGTCATTTTTCAGATATTAGCTCTTACTCACTTTCCATTACAAAAACAAGTTGACTATAGTTAAATTGAATTATTTGGATATACTAGTGAAATAACCAGTCCAAACTGGTAAAATATTTTGATCATGAATTATTTTCTAGAATTAAAACATCAGGTTGGGAGCTGTACTAACATTCTTCTAGTCTCAACCATTTATCTAGTTGTTCTTTCTTTTTTAGGTCATCTTTGATAAGTGGTTTACCCACCAAAGCATGAATACTTGTTTGGACCGACAACTCACTACATATTTGAATTTGACCATTTTTTACTGTTAGATGTTCTTTTATATTGAGCCCAAGTATGGTTTCAATTAAAAGATTTAATCCCTTTGTGATGAGTTGGAGAATTTGGGGAGAGATCAAATTCTGAAAACATGACCATGAGGTGTCAGGAATACAGAATGCACTATATTTGGCTGGCTCTTTGAACAGGTTGCATGAGAGGGAAGTCCCTCACCACTGACTTTCCAGAGTGTGTGTGGCAGGGGAAAGTGGGGGAAGGCATCACCACTCAATAGGCTAAAGAAGTCAAGAGAACTGCTGGGACAGAGGGGAATTGGAGCGAGGGCTTATGTGTGTAGGTGACGTCACTCAGTTGCAAGATGGGCAGTTTCTAGGTCAGAGAGTTTCAAAAGGTAGCAGACATTTGAGATCTTCTACAGCCCCAGGGTTTGTCTTAACCTAGCACGTGTTGGGAGTCATTTTGCAGGGTATGCGACGCAAACAGACTCTAGATAGCTAAAAATATGCTTATTTGGACAACATGTGAAGTAGTTGGATGTATAAAAGTTTGAGTTTGGTGCTGATGGGTTTTGAGCTATTGGTGGGCCTGCTGTAAAGAAATACAACATAGAGCCAATATACAGGAGCTATCTTGAGCTCATTTATATAACACCTTTGGAAATGATTAGAAGATATATTAATATGTCTGTGCAGTGCAGATATTAATCCTTTTTGATTTTAAAGTGTTTTAGACAGTTTTTATATCTTTATTTTTGAGTCTTTGTTTTTCTCTGGACTAAATATTTCTGGTTTCTCCAAATCTAACTTGCATAATATCATCCTGGTCATTCTTTTATTTCCTTTCTTTAAAATTTATTTTTTTATTTTCCTAAAATGTACAATCCAGTGGTTTTTCGTACATTCCCAAAGTTTTAAAACCATCACTGTTATCTAATTCTGGAGCATTTTTGCCACTACAGGAGGAAATCTACTACTTATTAACAGTTATACCCCAGTCTCCTCTCTCCTGAGACTTTGGAACTACTAATCTACTTTCTGTCTCTAAGGATTTACCTCTTCTAAATATTCCATATAAATGGAATTATGCAATATGTGGCCTTTTATGTCTAGCGTCATTCACTTAGAAGCCATTGATGTTGTAGCCTGTATCAGTAATTCATTCCTATTTATGGCTAGATAATATTCTGCTCTATAATTATGTCCCATTTAATTTACCCATTCATCAGATGATGGACATTTGGGTTATTTTTACTCTTTGACTATTATGAATAATGCTGCTATAAACATTTGTGTTCAAGCTTTTGTGTGAATATATGGTATCAGTTATCTTGGGTATATACCTATGAGTGAAATTGCTGGATCATGTGGTAACTTTTATCTCTTTTTTGAGGGACCCCAAATTTTTCCTCACAGTGACTGCACCCTTTGACATCCCCACCAGCAAGGTATGAGGGTTCCAATATCTCCATAACGTCGCCAACGTTTGTTATTGTTTGTCTTTTTAATTATAGTTATTCTAGTGGATGGGAAGTGGTATCTCATTGTGGTTATGGTTTGCATTCCCTAATGACTAATGATGTTCAACATCTTTTCATTGCTTATTGGCTCTTTATGTATCTTCTTTGGATACATGTCGATTCAAATTATTTGCCCATAGTTTCATTGGGTTATTTTCTTTTATTGTTGAGTTTTTGGAGTTATATATTCTGGATTCCCTGGTCAGATACATTATTTGCAAATATTTATCCCATTCTGCAAGTTGTTTTTTTTTACTCTCTTGATGGTATTTTTGAAGCACAAAAATATTTTAATTTTGTGTATTTTTTCTTTTGTTTTTTGTGTTTTTGGTATCATATCAAAAATTTGACCTATCATAGATTTCCAAATCCAAGGACATGAAAATTGACTCTATATTTTCTTTTAAGATTTTTATGGCTTTATTATTTTTTAATTAGTTTCAGGTGTACGAGATAACATAATGGTCAGACATTTATACCTCTCACAAAGTGATAACCACAAGTCTGCTACCCATCTGACACTGTACATAGCCATTCCAATACCATTGACTATATTTCCTATGCTGTACTTTACACTGGTGACCATATATATATATATATATATATATATATATATATATAATATATTTAAATTATTATTCATATTCAGTATTATTTTGTTAGCTTCAGGTATACAGAACAATAGTTAGGCAATTATATCATTTATGAAGTGGTCCCCCCAGATAAGTCTAGTATCCGTCTGACACCATACACAGTTTTGACATTATCGACTATATTCCCCATACCATATTTAACAACCCCATGACTGTTTTGTGACTGCCAATTTGTACTTCCTAATTCTTTCACCTTTCTTACCCATCCTCCCATCATTCAAGCATCAGTTTTTTTCTCAGTATCTATGAATCTATTTCTGTTTTGTTTGCTCATTATTCTGTTCTTTAGATTCCACATATAAGTGAGGTCATATGATATTTGTCTTTCTCAGTCTGACTTATTTCACTTAGCATAACATCCTCTAGGTCCATCCGTGTTGTTGCAAATGGTAAGATTTCATTATTTTTTATGGCAGAGTAATACTCCATTGTATAAATGTACCACAATTTCTTTATCTAGTCATCTACTGATGGACATTTCACTTGTTTTCATATCTTGGCTATTGTGAATAGCACTGCAATAAACATAAGGGTACATATATTTTTTTTGAATAAGTGTTTTGGATTTTTTTGGATAAATACCTAGGAGTAGAATTGCTGGGTCATAAGGTAGTTCTGTTTTTAATTTTTTGAGGAACCTCCATAGTGTTTTCCATAGTGGCTGCATCAATTTGCAATCTCACCAACAGTGCACAAGGGTTCCCTTTTCTCCACATTCTCGCCAGCACTTGTTGGTTGGTTTATTGATTATAGCCGTTTGACAGAAGTGAGGTGGTATCTCATTGTGGTTTTTATTTGCATTTATCTGATGACTAGTGATGTTGAGCATCTTTTCATATGTCTAAAGGCCATCTGTATCTCCTCTTTGGAGAAATGTGTATTCAGGTTCTCTGTCCATTTTTTATTTTTTAATTGTATTTTCTTTTCTTTTTCTTTTTCTTTTTTTTTGGTGTTGAGTTGTATGAGTTCTTAAATACATTTTGGATATTAACCTCTTATCAGATGTGTCATTGGCAAATATCTTCTCCCATTCAGTAGGACGTCTTTTTTTTGTTGATGGTTTCATTTGCTGTGTAAAGATGTTTGTTCGATGCAATCCCATTTGTTTGTTTTTTCTTTGGTTTCCCTTGTCTGAGGAGATATCAGTAAAAATATTACTAAGGGTAATGTCTGAGAGTTTACTTCCTACCTTTGCTTCTAGAAGTTTTATGGTTTTGGGTCTTACATTTAAATATTTAATCCATTTATCCTCTTTTCATGGCTTTGTTTTGTTTTCACCTAATCAACCTGGCTAGAACTTCTAGTACAGTGTTGAATGCAAGTGGTGTGTTCTTGATCTAAGCAGAAAACTTTCAGTCTTTCACAAGTAAGCTTGATGTGGGTTTTTCATAGCTCCCCTTTATCAAGTTGAGGGAGTTGCTGTTCCTAGTTTGTTTTGTTTTTATCACATTTCATTTACACAAATGTTTTTTCTATGTTTATTGATATGAACATATGATCTTTGTCTTTATTCTATTAATGTGGTATGTTACATTTATTTTCATAAGTTGAACCAGCCTTGCATTCCTCTAATAAATCACACATCATCATAGTATATATTCCTTTTTATATGTTGCTGGATTTAATTTGGTAGTATTTTCTGGAGGATTGTTATGTCTGTATACGAAGACATATTGTTATATGTTTTTATTTTCTTGTGTTGTCTTTGATTTTGGTATCAGGATAATACTGGCTTTATTAAATGAGTTTGGAAGTATTCTCTCCTCTTCCATGGCTAGAGCAGTTTCTGGTGGATTAGTGTTTGTTCTTCTTTAAAGATTTAGTAAAATTTACCAGTAAACCCAGCTTGGCTTGTGGCTTTTCATTTTTAATTATTAATTCAATCTCTTTTTTTGTTATTGATCTATTTTGATTTTCTGTTTCTTTTTAGTCAGAGTTCATGTCTTTCTAGGAATTTTTCCATTTCATCTAGGCTTTCTAATTTGTGAGTGTACACTTGTTCATGGTATTCTCTTAAAATCTTTTTTATTTCTGTAATGTTGGTAGTAATGTTTCCTCTTTCATTTTTGATTTTACTAGTTTTAGTCTTCTTTTTTTTTCTTGATCAGTGTAGCTAATGATGCATCAATTTTGTTGATCTTTTCAAAGAACCAACATTTACTTTCATTGAATTTTTCTATTTTAAAAAGATTCTGTTTTATTTTCACTCTAATATTTATTTTCTTCTTTCTGCTTGTTTTGTGTTTAATTTCCTCTTCTTTTCTACTTTCTTAATTTAAAAGCTTAGGTTATTAATTTGAAATATTAATTTGTAATATAGCCATTTACAGCTATAAATTTTCTTCAATATACTGCCCTAGGTATATAATCTAAGTTTTTGTATGTTATATTTTCATTTTCATTTACCTCAACATATCTATTTTATGATATTTTCATTGACTCATTGCTTAATTAGAGTGTGTTATTTAATTCCTATTCATTTGTGAATATTCACAATTTTTTTGTGTTGCTGATTTTCTATTTCATCCTGTATTTGGGCACAGAACATATTTTATATAATTTCAGTTCTTTTAAATTTATTGAGACTTCTTTTATGATCAAATACATGGTTTATCCCAGAGAATGTTTCATGTGCATTTGAGAAGAATGTGTGTTCTGCTATTGTTGGATGGAATGTTTTCTAGATGTCTGTTAGATCAGATTGGTTTTAATGTTGGTCAAGTCTTTTTATTTTCCTGTTGCTCTTCTGTCTAGTTGTTTTATTCATTATTGAAAGTCGGTTTTTGAGGTCTTCTAGTGTTTCTGAATTTTTTGTTTTTCCCTTCAGTTTTTTCAGCTTTTGCTTAATGTATTTTGGGGCCCTAGTTTTTTTATGTGCATATATATTGATAATTGTTACTTTCTTTATGGATTGACATATTTATCTTTATAAGTTGTCCTTCTTTATCTGTAGAACCAACTCTTGTTTTAAATTATGTGGTATCTGATATTAATATAACCACACTAGTTCTCTTTTGCTTACTGGTTTTACGGTATATTTTTTTCTATCCTTTTGGTTTCAACCTCTGTGTTTGATCTAAAGTGTGCCTCTTATACACAACATATAGTCAAAGTATAGAGGTTTTTGGGGGAGGAGATTCATTCCTTTTTGTATCTCTTCAATTTGACTGTAGTCTGTTTAAACTGAGGTTTTAAATATGAAACTAATAATCCATCTCTGAATGATTATCCATTCTAGATTACTTTACTACCATTAATGCAGCCAAAGGTTGTTTTATTATTTGGGGGGGCAGCACTGTCATAATTTGGCAGTTTATGTGGCTGTTTTTTGTGAATCCAATCTTATTTTTGTGTTGAATTTTATGTTGTTTGAATTAACCAATCATCCTTTCAATTTCAGCTTTTATCATCTGATATATTTGCTATCATTCCAATGATGATAGCAATATGTGCTAACGTTTAATGAGTATAACTGGGCATTCTGTTTCTCTCATCTAAACTATACTCTGCCACTTGTTAGATGTGTAACCTAAGACAAGTTATTTAACCTTTCTACCATAGTCTCCTCATCTATAAAATGTGGATGATGATAATCAGTCACATCTAGCTTACTGGGTTGCTATGAGGATGAAATGAATTGATATTTGTAAATACCATGTAAGCATTTGTAAAATGAAATAATCAATTCAATGAAATAAGAAGTATTAATCCCATTTTGTAAGTAAGGATAAATAAAATTTAAAGAGGTTAAGTAATTTCCCCCAGGTTGCATTGCTATTAAGTAGTGAATCTGGGACTTCAACTAAAGTACAAATTGTGATCAAACAATACAGTGAATGTTAAATAAGTAAAAGATGCATTGCCATTAATCCCTCTCAAAATACTCCTAATCTTGTTTCGAGCACACTTGTCCCATGGATCTTGCCACTTTCTGAAGCAGTTCTGGAAGTCCTGTTTCATAAGTGTCTTCAGTTGCACTGTCATGGCTGCCTCGATGTCCTGAATCATTTTGACTTTGGGGAAGAGCCAGAAGTCACACGGTGCCAGATCCAGTGAATAAGGTGGATGAGGACACACTGTAATGTTTTTATTTGACAGTAAGTGCCGTATACCAGAAGGATGTGTGACATGGAACATTGTCATGATAAAGGATGATTTACAGCACACTTTAAAACACACCTCTCTCAACTGTAGCTCACACTTGACTGACTGCATCGAACAAGTTGAAACTTGTCATATACTGTTACTAAGGTTCCATATGTCACATCCTGTATTGAAGATCCCTGCCTTTCCATTGGATGGCTTTCAGCAGCAGCATTCACCATAGTTTTTTTATCACAATTGAAAGGCTCTGTGTCACACATCACTTCTGGTACAGAAATTTCTGTCAAATAAAAATATTACAGTGTGCCCTCATTTCAGGTTATTCACTGGATCTGGCACTGTGTGACTTCTGCCTGTTCCCCAAAGTCAAAATGACCATGAAAGTAAATGTTTTGAATTGATTCAGGGCATTGTGGCAGCCACGACAGTGCAACTAAAGACACTCATGAAAGAGGACTTCCAGAACTGCTTCAGAAAGTGGCAGGAATGATGGGATAAGTGTGTTCAAAGTGAGGAGGAGTATTTTAAGGAGGGATTAATGGCAATGTGTATTTTACTGTAATACAGTTTTTTATTTAAACACTCACCGTGTTTTTTTTATCATATCGTGTATATCTCATTCCAAAGTCCATGTTCTTGATCACTGATTCTCCAATATCCTCCTCTTAGTGCTTTATATAAACCATTGTTAAACACATTAAAGAAAAGAGTGCTGGGAGCACTCTTAGAATGTACTACCATAAATTTCCCAATATTAATCAGAGCCCTTTTGAAAAAATAATTATTCAATAATATTCAAACCATTATTTCTGTTTTTCCATGAATTTAAAACATTTTAAATAAAAATCATGGAAAATTTGTTGGTGAAATCCATATATATGCATTCTATGACCTGATTGGTCATTACAGATTCCTCAAAAATGAAATGAGGGTACCTTAAGTTTTTTAAACTCTTAGTGCTAATGCTAATTACTCCTTTTCTTTCGTAAATGGATTTTTTTCCTGATTCTGTAGTCAAAATGGTGATTTTGAGAGCTTCTCAGTATTTCTGAATATCTTCTCTGAATTTTATATGTGTTTATATTGGATAATTTTTTGTGATGTTTTAAAAAACCTGGGGTGCATATCAAATATAGTTGATATTCCCATTCACAGATATCAGGAATGCCAAGATGACATAGCTACTTTATATTTTCATCCAAATGATTTTTGTTCATCAGAAATAGATATAGAGTAGCAGGTAAGACAAAGCATACTAAAGGGTCTATAACTTTAAAGTTGTGTGCAGGACTTCAAATGTTAGCCATAGAAATTATTTAGAGGGGTCTGTTCTAATGATAAAGTAAAGAAGGTTTATAACCAATATTTAACTGTCTATGTAAAAATGTATATTCCTAAAGTACTTGAAAACCTTTTTTTATGTTATACGTTTTCTCAAAATTTGCCTTTTTAAAAACAAAACAAAACTTTTTTGTGGTTCAATGATGAACTAAGGACATTTATGCATCTTGAAATTGTTTTAGAATAAAATGAATTGTTTTCAAAATCTTGCACATTTTTCAGCTGAGAATGATACCAATTATACCAATTAAAATGATTTTCTTTGTGAGTGATAAATATTTTATTTTCCCCATAATAAAAGAAAGGCTAAGTGCCATTTGAGAATATAGCATTTAGTTTTGAGTTAGCATTTAATAGGCAGTGTAGTTCCTGGCTTTTGGTTTAGCCCTATGCCCTTTATTCTTTAGCTGATTTGCTAATTACTACTGAAAACTCTTTAAAATTTCACTGGGGAAATGCAAATGTAAATTCAGACTCTAAATACTTGAGAGGCAGCCAAGAACTGAGTGCATACAAACACATTATGAGTTTTACATAATTTTTTATATAATTACTTTTAATGTCTGGAGCCTTTCTCCTTCAAAATCAGTACACAGATCTCTTCTCTATCAGGAAAAATGGAATGATTCTTTCAAGTAAATCAGAATAAAAAATAGAATTTCTATGATAAGTGAAAGAAAGGAGAACTAAAAGTTTTGGGGGGAGGAGGAAGAAATGTGGCAAATTAATTTTATGATTTTATGTTTTTATTGAAATAAAAACATTGCATAAAAGTACAGACTCATAAGTATACAGCACAATGAATTGTCACAATGAGAACACAACTGTGTAACTGCCACTCAGTTTGAGAGAAAAATATCAGCACTCCAGAAGACATTTTGTGTCTCTACTCATCACGTCCTCTTCACTATTGCCCCAAATTAACTAATATAGTAAAACCTTGGATTGCGAGTAACATGGTTTGCAAGTATTCCGCAAGACGAGCAAACGTTTCAAATATTGGATCATTGGGAAAGTCCTGATGTAGTTTTGCATTGAAAAACAAAGAAAAATATGTCATGACTTTCCTGACAACCCAATGCATTTTAACGTGGTAAACGAGCAATGTCTGGCAATACAAGTAGCTTGTTTCTGGAACGAATTATGCTCGCAAACCAAGGTATTACTGTATCCTGACTTCTAACACTATGCATGGCATTTTCCTGTTTTTGAACATTATATCAATAGACTAATGCAACATATATGACTTATTTTGCTCAACCTTGAGAGATTCTTCTATGTTGTTGCATACAGCATTAGTTTATTTTCATTGTTTTATAGGATTCTATTATATAAACAGAACATAATTTATTTCCCTGTTCTACTTTAGATGAACATTTGGCTTTTTAACAGTTTAGGACTATTATAAACAGTGCGGCTACTATTGAGGCGTGTTTGCATTTTTCCATTGGGTATGTACCTAAGATTGAAATAGCTGGATAATGGGATGTGTTATTTTCAAGTTTAATTGGTAATGCCAAATTTGTTTCCACAAAAACTGTATCAATTTATATGTCTGACAGCACTGTATGAGGGTTCTACTTATTCTATATCTTCACTAACACTTAGATTGTTAGATTATTAAGCTTTAGCCATTTCAGTAGATATGTATTAGTTATTTTAAATTTGCTTTTCTCTGATGATGAATGAGGTTGGAAACTTTTTATATGTTCATTAACCATTGTGATGTTCTATTTAAACTTTTGCTCAATTTTACATTGGAATGTCTTTTTATTAATGTTTAAGAGTTCTTTTATATTCTAGATATGAACTCCTCTTTTTTGATTGTGTATGTTCAAATATTTTCTCCTTTTGGCAACTTGACTTGTTACTTTATAAATTGTATCTATTGATCAAAAGTGGTTTTTAATTTTAATGTGTTTCTTTATATTTAATACTACTGGCAAATCATGAAGATATTCTTCTATGCTATATTCTAGAAGTTTGTCTCATGTTTTATATTTTAGATCTATAAGCAAGCCAGGATTTATTTTTATAAATGCTGGGAAGTAGGAAAAAATTTCCTATTTTTCCAAATGAATATCCAAGGGACCTAGCACCATTTACTGAAAAGACTCATTTCTTTTTTGCTCTACCTAAAGATCCACACATTCTTGGGTTTGTTTCAAGACTTACTATTGTGGATCATTCAACAATTTTTCTTGACTTGTGCCAATACCACATTGTTATAATTATCTTTGCTTTACAGAAGTCTTGATAGCCTATAAGCAATTCCTTGAGTTTTGATGTTCTTCAAGTTTTTTTTGCTATTCTTGGCCCTTTGCATTTCCATATACGTTTCCATATAAAATTTCAAATCATATTGTGAATTTGGAAGTGCGTAGTATCCATAGATGAATTTTTGGAGATTGGACATCTTGATAATCGTCTTTCCACCCATGAACAGGGGTGTATCCTTCCATTTATTTATATTGTCTTAAATTTCCCTCATTAAGGTAGTATTTTTGTGTATCAGGTGGGCCCTCATGCATCTTTCATTTATTACTTTATATATTTTGGAGCTATATTTTTAGATATAGGTAAATTTGGATTGTGACATATTCCTGAGAGACTGATATCTGTATTATTATGAATGTCCCTTTTTGTCTGTGGTAATGCCTCTTGCCTTAAAATCTACTTTGTCTGATACTAGGATAGTTACACAGGCCTTCTTTGGTATATGCTTGCATGGTGTATTCTTTGCATATGTGCCAATGCCCCAACAATATTCCTTCAGGTCTTATTATTGATTATAGTGCATAGGCTGGATTTTCAGTTGCCTGAGGACTATTCTGTTGACTAGATTATGGAAAGTTCAAGTGCCAGAGATTTAATGTCCTTGAGAACAGCCTTTAACCACACTCAGGTGGAGTAGCTCTGAGCCGAGGTTCAGGTAGCTTAGCTCTTATTCTATGGTGGCTTCCAGAATTCTTTCAAGGAATTAAGTCTCAGTTACCAGACAGCAGCTCTCTTGATGAAGCATCACTTATTTGATTCTGTCTTCCTCTTCCTGTCTCCGGTACTCTCCATTTTCATGGAATTACCTCCCAAATAAACTATTCGTATTCAAATCCTTGTTCCAGGATTTGCTTCTGGTGGATCCCAAATAAGATAATACATTTTCTATCCTTTTATTTAGACTATTTTTGTGCCCTTATATTTAAAATATGTCTCCTGTTACCAGTTTTTTTTATTTGTTTAGCCCAATTTGACAATTTTAATGTTTTATCTGAAGTGTGTGTCTCAAATATATACATAATTACTATAGTTAGGATTTAAATCTACCATCTGTTTTACATTATTTTTTTCTTATTTATGTGTCTTCTTTTGGGCTAATCAAAATGTACTTCAGTTTTCCTTTCTGAAGACTTTTTACAATAGTGGATAGGGATAGGACAGACATTCATTCCTATTCATCCCCAAAAGGGAGAAGTCAGAAGGAAGAAAGGGGTGAAAGATCCTAAGCAAGTGTAAAACTTAGAAGGCAAATTCCACTAGACCTTAAGGCCAGAGAACTATCCTCTTTGGTTTGATGCTTTGCCACCCAGGCCACTGGGATGGCAGCCTGACCTCTACAGCTCTCCTTCAGCTCTCTGTCAGGACACACCACCTAGCTGAGGGTGGCCCCCAGCTGGGACACTGGGTGGGGACACCCTTGCCAGCAAACACCAAAGACGTGGACCCACATTTTGAAACTAAGGAGTAAACTAATCCTATGCCCTGGGCCTGTTATTGGAGTCCAACCCTGATGATCTCTGAATTACCACTGGGGACATTCTTCTCTTGTTTTGGAGGATAAAGTGTGTTCACAACTGAATACCTCTTTCATCTTGTCCTATTGAATTTAAGAAGTCTGACAGCCTTCTTTCATTTTGTCTTGTCTCCATCTCCTTCATTTTAAACTGATGGTGTTTCTGTTCATGTAATCCCTTAATCTTTTTATTGAGTGGTATCCTTCTTGGTTCCCTCCAAACATCTTTTCTCATTGTTTGCAATATGGACAGGGTGAACATTGTCCTAATCTTAGCTTCTGGTTGCTTTTTACTTATTCTTCTTCAATTCATCTCTCTCCTCTCACATTTTCCTATAATGAGCCAGGAGGACCTGTACTGCACCTTCAACATTTTGCTGAGAAATCTCCTCAGCTAAATATTCATTTTTATGGCTTGCAAGTTCTATCTTCTGCAAAACACTAGAACAAAATTCCGCCAACTGCTTTGCCCCTTTATAACAAGGATCACCTTTCCTGCAGTTTATGGTAGTGTTTCTCATTTCCATCTGAGCCCTCACTGGAATGGCCTTTAACATGCTGTCAATGTAAGAAATGCCCAAACCTGTAGAGAATTTCTATGAGTTTATTTGAGCCAAAATGATGACATGCCAGGAAACAAGATCTATGCTCTGGAGATAACAGTCTTGCAGTTTCTTTTATACATTTGGAATTTAGGAGGGAACACAAGGAAGATTACATGAAGATAATCCAGAACAAAGTACAGGATTGTTAGCATCCTTGGAAGGTTCTGAACTCTAATTTCCAAGTTTAACATTGTGATACTGCCAAAAACTCAACTCAGTTTCTCTTCAGCTTCTGCTTTGCTTCTTTGACTTTTATCCTAGACTGCTTAAGAATTCAACAAAAACAATTTTGAAGCTCATCCTCATTTCTTTGCGCTTCCATTTTCTCTGGGATTTCTGTCCTTAAGTCTTGAGTATTCTTGCAGCCCCAAACTAGATTTTTTTTCCTTCTCAGATATATGTGATTACCAAAACTTTGCTGCCTACTCTGCCTCTTACCAGCTTCCATTTGTCTGGACTCAGTCTTCCTCCAATGCCTTAGATCATCAAATACTCAGTTTGATACAGAAATGCAGAACTTCTATTCATTTCCCTTGTTTCTCAGATTCTGGGCGCTCAATTTTGGCTCCTTTGACAGCTTCCAAATGCCTCCACATAGGTAGGTCCTCCCTCCCTCCTTTCTTTCTTTGTTTCTTTGTTTTTTTGTTTGTTTGTTTCTTTTTTCTTTCTTTTCCTTCCTTCCTTCCTTCCTCCCTCCCTCCCTCCCTCCCTTCTTTCTTTCCTTCCTTCTTTCCTTCCTTCTCTTTCTTTCTTTCTTTCTTTCTTTCTTTCTTTCTTTCTTTCTTTCTTTCTTTCTTTCTTTCTTTCTTTCTTTCTTTCTTTCTTTTCTTCTCTCTTTTCTTTAATTAAAATTTATTGGGGTGACAATGGTTAGTAAATTTACATAGGTTTCAAGTGTACAATTCTGTGATACATCATATAGACATCATATTGTGTGTTCATACTCTAGTTTCTCTTTAGATTGCAAAAACCTTTTNTTCCTTCCTTCCTTCCCTTTCTTCCTCCCTTCCTCCCTTCCTCTCTTCCTTCCTTCCTTTCTTTCATCTGTTTATTTTAGCCATATGTTCTAATTGTTTTTGATGAGAACTTCAGCCGGCTACAAGGTAATGTATCATAGCCAGAAAGTTAAGTCAGTTTTCTTCTTTCCTTTCTTCCTTTCTTTCTTCCCTCATTTCAATAATATTTATTGAATACCTCTTATATGATAGGCACTGTGCCAAGAGTTGTGGATATTGCAATGAAGAAAATTGTACCCACTATTCAACTTGAAAACTAGATTGTTACTAGTACCATAGAAATCCCCTATGTGCTCTTCCTTCATCTTATACCCATCTGCCCCACCAAAAGGTGATCGTGGTCCTGAATTTTGTTTATAAAATTCATAAAATTTATAAAATTTTGTTTATAAAACTTATATTTTTGATAGTTTCACATATGTGTATGTTCTTAAACAATACTTTTATTAACATTTTACGTTTTTGAATTTTATAAAATTGAAATATTATATTATGTATTCTTCTATTAATCTCTGATCTTACTAGACAGTTTATATTCTAACAAACAATTGATTCTAGAAAAATATCTAAAGATAGATTACTCCAAAACAAACATACATGCATAAAGTCCTTCAGTTGGGAACAGGGTAGACAGAGCACCATATAGCAGCCCTGATTTTACTTTTATTGTGGGTTCTAAATTCTCTGAGAACAAGACCATGGCTTTGCTCCTCTTTGTTGTTGCAGCGCATGGCATGCAATGGGGTTCAGTATGCAGGAGCTTAATTAAGGAGAGAATAAAAAGGAAGTCCCCAATGCTTATGAACTGTGACCACAAAAAGCACAGGGTGTCAAAAGCAGAGCATAGTTGCATCTTAGTGAGTTTGTGGCCTAATGAAGGGCACTGTTTCATTTTAAAAAGCATTGACCATATTAAGCACTTTAGTTTATAAAGGCTTTGAGGCTGTTTCTGTAGGGGGATCTAGAAAAATGGGCTTGCTTAGTCAATGAGGTATAATCCTGACATGTTCCTGAGTCTGTTTCAAACCCCACAGAGCATCTTGCTGTGTGTCAGTGTGAAGTTTGTAGACTTGTTTGTGCCAGATACTACGCTGTCATCCTTTAGCTCTGCTTTGTGAGAGATGGCTCCACTGAATATAAAAACACATTTAAAAAATTAATAATAGAAAACAGTTGTTTTTTTTTTCATTGTAACTATATCAAAAAAGAAAATACCCTGTCACTCCCCCCACCCCTTTCCTCCAGTCCATCATGCTTTTAAACCAGGTTCTGGCAGCTGATGAATATAGAGACAAAGTGTAGTTCTTCCTTTCCCTTGGTGAAATGCTGCATTATATGTTATTCATGAGTTCTTGTTTTCCTGGAAGATTGTTGGATGAAATATGTGGGTGATGTGTACCCTATCACTGCCTGGAGGCCTTTTAGATTTCCTCTGTTTGAGTGTTTTCCTTTCTTTTAATAAACTTGCAGGTTGTTGTTTAGAACCACTGGATATTAGTGTAATTAACCTGTTTCAGTACCAGGTTCCCCCAAACCCACTCCCGCATTAACAGATTCATCATTTCACTGTGTTCCTTCACAAGCTACATAGGACTAAAAGAAAAATAAAAGCTGCTGTCTTTTAAAAATATTTTGGTGACACAGTTACTACTTCATCTTGCCAACATCAAGCCTTTCATCTTATTTTTTTATGCCTCTGTGGTGTTGCCATCTGCTTTTTGAATAAGGCTCAGTAAATTCAATATAGCAGGAAATCCTTTCTGGAGTTAGATAAGTCTTCTGTCAAAGCAGAGCAGAGCTGTGTGTTTTTGCAACCAAAGAGAAAGAGGTGAAAATCCAACTGCCATAAAAGTCCCTGGTTCCTATTGCTACGCTTGTTGAATTTAATTTGGGACTAAGCGTTGTTAACTGGCCTCATGACTCTCCTTAGTCACCGAGGGGCTTCTGTTTTCAAGAACTCAGGTAGAGGAGCGATACTCTACTTGTATGCCCCAGAATTAAGATTCATTTCCTAAGATTTGAGCTGAGAACTCTGCATTAAGCACGAAGAGCCTTATTTTTAAAACTTGTAACAGGTGTAGGAATTAACTTTCTTAAATATATATATACATATATATATTATATATATAATATATTATATATATATTTTTTAATTAAGAACTTTCATTTACTTGAAGCTTAATGACCCTGCAAACTGATCCATTTGGAACATTGCCTGAAATCAGAATTAAAAAATAAATGTTTTGGAACAATAAAAATAGATTCCAAAGTGATCAAAGCAGCACCTGCTCCTGTGTATGGAATTCTGCTGTGTACCTATGCTTTGTGCAGTCCTTGCTCTCTTTGGAGCCAGATCGCTGGAGTTGAATCCTAGCCCTGCCAGTAACAAGCTGTGTGACTTTGCGCAGTTACTTTGCAGTCTTTACCTTAATGTTCTCATCTTTAAGATGGAGATAACAATAGAATTGATATAGGATTAAATGTGTTAATACTTGGGCAATCCTTCAAACACTGCCTGGCATATAGTAAACACTCAGTAAATACGAACTATTTGTTATCCTTATTTACTCTTACTTTGTTATTTATTATCTCATATACTCTTGACTTGTGTTCTGGTGATCTAGTTTTCATGTATACGGGCAATCATAACCATAATTGAGAAGGGAAGGGACACTTCTAGGAGAAAGTATATATTTCAGAATTAAAATATGACAACTGGTAACTTAAAATAAAGAAGAAGAAAAAAACCATAAAAACTAAGCATAAGGAGTAAAAAAGTACAGCAGTCTGGGTTATACAGTATATGAGACAATAGTCATAAATCTCCAATAGCTCCAGAGGGCATTGGTGTATGTCAGCACAGTTCAGTACCTATTGTTCAAAGTAATGATTCTGACTCATGAAAAATGGTAAATTCTGTTTGTGGTGTTCAGTTCAGAGAAGATAGAAAGTGTTTTATATTTTAGGAAGATTTCAAAACAAAGTAAAAAATAAAAGGTATTTAAAGGTCTATTTCTGGAGGATTTTGAATTATATGAATTGTATTTGCATTTTTTTTTGCTTCCTCCTTTCAGTATAAATAAGTTTTTGTTGTTGTTTTGTTTTTTAGAATTATATGGAAATGTGATCTTTAGGCACAAGCATTGTTCCAATTAAATACCAAACAAGACTTACCCTCTGCAGATCTAACTTTTGCCTTCATGTTAACCATTCCACTGCTCAATAGTACCTCCGTAAAAAATATTCATGACTGTCAAGTTGGCCAGGCTTTGCTCTGCAATTATATTTACCAGGAGTTGAGATGAGTTATATGTCATGCCTGTAGTATTTGCAGTTTTCTTCTCATTCAATAGGTTGCCTTTTTGTTCTGTTGATTATATTCTTTTTTAAAACATTTGTATTAAAAATATAGGTAATGTATTATACAATATTATATTAGTTTCAGGGGTACGCAATAACTATTTAACAATTATATTCCTGAAGAAGCGATCACCATGATAAATCCAGCAATGACACCGTAAAATGCTATCACAATATTATTGACTATATTCCTTATACTGTACGTTACATCCCCGACTTACTTGTTTTATACCTAGAAGTTTGAATCTCTTATTCCCCTTCATTTTTCACCCCCTTTGTTAATTTTTCAATTACAGTTGAAATTCAATATTATTTTATATTAATTTCAGGTGTATAGCATAGTGGTTAGACATTTATATAATTTAAGAAGTGATCCCTCTGACTAGTACCCACCTGGCACTATACATAGTTATTACTATATTATTGACTATGCTTTACTTTACATTCTCATGACTGTTTTGTAACCACCAATTTGTACTTCTTAATCCCTTTACCTTTTCCAACCTGCTCCCCAACCCCTTCTAATCTAGCATCCTGATAAATGTAGTATCCATCTGATGCTATATATAGTTATTACAAGATTATTGACTATATTCCTTATGCTATACCCTACATTCCCATGACTATTTTGTAAAAACCAATTTGTACTTCTTAATCTCTTCCCCTTTTTTTCACCCACACCCCCAACCTACACGCCTCCCATCTGGCAACTATCAAAATGTTTTCTGTATCTATGAGTTTGTTTCTGTTTTCGGTGTGTGTGTGTGTGTGTGTGTGTGTGTGTGTGTGTGTGTGGTATGTTTTGTTCTTTAGATTCCACATATAAGTGAAATCACATTGCACCTGTCTTCTCTGTTTGACACTACAATCAGCACAGTACCTTCCAGGTCCATCCATAGCACCATAGATGGCAAGAACTCATTCCCTTCCACGGCTGAGCAGTATCCCATTGTATATATGTATTACCTCCTCTTTATCCATTCTTCCATCAATGACAGGCTGCCTTGACATTGTAAATAATGCTGCAGTGAACATATGGATGCACTTGTCCCTTCAAAGTAGCATTTTGAGTTTCTTCAGATAAATACCTAGAAGTGGAATTGCTGGGTCCTTCTTTGTCTCTTGTTATAGCCTTTGTTTTAAAGTATGTTTTGTCTGGTGTAAGTGTTGCTACCCCAGCTTTTTTTTGGTTTATTTTCATTTCCATTTTCATGAAATAACATTTTCCATCCTTTTACTTTCAGTCTGTATATGCTTTACAACCTGAAGTGAGTCTCTTGTAGGCAGCATATGTAAGGGAATTGTTTTATTATCCAATCAGCTCTCCTATTCTTTGAGTGGAGTATTTAATCCATTTACATTTAAAGTAATTGTTGATGAGTATGTAGCTATTGCCATTTTATTATTCATAATTTTGATATTTGTTTTTCCATGTGAAAAACGTTCCTTGAACATTCCTTGTAATACGGGTTTGGTGTTGATGAACTCCTTTAGCTTTTTCTTGTCTGGGAAGCTCTTTATCTGTCTTTTGATTTTTAATGATAGCTTTGCTGGGTAGAACAATCTTTGTAGGTCCTTGCTTTTCATCACATTGTATATTTCCTGCCAATCCTTCTGACCTGCAAAGTTTCTGTTGATAAATCAGCTGACAATCTTATGGGAGCTCCCTTATAAGTTACTAGTTGTCTTCCTTTTGCTACTATTAGGAATCTCTCTTTGTCTTTAACCTTTGCCATTTTAATTATGGTGTGTCTTGGTGTGGGCCTATTTGGGTTTATCTTTTTTGAGACTCTGTGCGCTTCCTGGACTTGTATGTCTATTTCCTTCACCAGGTTAGGAAAGTTTTCAGTCATTATTTTTTCAAATAGGTTCTCAATCTCTTGCATTCTCTCTTCTCCTGGTACCCCTATGGTGCCAATGTCATTACGCTTGATGTTGTCCCAGAGGTCTCTTAAACTATCCTCATTTTTTGGATTCTTTTTTCTATTTGCTGTTCTGTTTTGGGTGTTTTATTCTCTCTTGTCTTCAAAATTGCTGATTCGATCTTCTGCTTCATCTAGCCTATTGGTGATTCCTTCTAGTGCATTCTTTGTTTCAGTTATTATATTCTTCACTTATGACTGGTTTATAGTTTCTGTCTATTTTATTGTTGCTATGTCCTTTTTTATGTTTGATATTTCTTTGTTTAAGTTCTCAGTAAGTTCCTTGAGCATCCTTATAACCATTGTTTTGAATTTTGTCTCTGCTAGGTTGCTTGCCTCCATTTCATTTAGTTCTTTTTCTGGCATTTTCTCCTGTTCTTTCATTTGGGATGCAGTTCTTTGTTTTCTCATTTTGGTTTCCTCTCTGTGTTTGCTTCTATATATTAGGTATATTTGCTATGTCTCCCAGTCTTTGCTGGGTGGCCTTATGTAGTACGTGCCCTGTGGTGCCCTGGCAGTCTCACTGGTCATCTGCTCTGGGTGCTCCAGGAGTGTCCCTTGAGTGGGTTGTGTGTCCTCTCCTGTTATAGTTGAGCCTTGATTGCTATTGGCATATCAATGGGTGGGACTGGCCTTTGGGCTGATTGACTGTGGGGTATGGCTTCATCCACAGCTTATTACAGGCTACTGTGCAGAGGGCGTACTCCACTGAGTGGGATTCACCCCAGCAGACTCTGGTGCCTGTTGAGACCACCCTTTGTGCTTGCTGCTTGTGGGGCTAATTAGGTGGTGCTCTGCTCTGGTCTGAAGCCAATCTCCAAGTATGTTGGTTTTGGGGCCTCTTGTGAGGGGCTCTGGTGCAGTCCAAGGTCACCCACTGCCTGTGACTTGTCAAAGACTACCTGGTACGAGCTACAAATTGATCTGTGATTGTTCGCTTCCTGTGCTAGAGTTGGAGGCACGTGGGAGAGGCCACGCTGTGAGGCGAGCATGGCTGCCATCAATACCAGGCCTGGGGAAGCTCTGCAAAAAAACCAGAACACCCGAGGCCTGCTGCTACCTGCTGACTCCCTTAAGGTGCAACCATTGATGATAAAACCTCATGCGGTATGCAAGTTGTGTCAAGCAGGGTCTCAGTGAGTCACTAGGGTGGGAAGCATTGTGGTCACCAGGTTAATGTAGACCCTGGTTTGGTACGAGTGCTGAGCCTGGAGCTACTCAACAAAAGTTTCAGAGACACTGAGGTCAGTTGCTCCCCATTGAGGTTTGATATTTTTCCAAGAAAGAGTACAATGTCAGCAGGGCTAGCTGTTGATGAGAAAGTGCCCCTGGCCTTGGGGTATTTGGGTGTGGTGGGGTCTCAGTGGGGCTCACCAGGCCAATCAGATTCAGATTTGGCCTTTGAGGGAGGGCTTAACCCAGGAATGATGGCACCTGCCATGCTGGCTGCTCGGGAGTAGGCCCCCTCACAGGGAAAATGGCAACTGTCCTCCAACCATTGCTTTGAAGTCACACACATCAGTCTTCCCCTTGTATGTCTCCGACTCCCCTTGAGTCACTGTTCATCTGCTTGAGCCCAGAGTGAGTGCCTATGAGTGAGTGAGTCTGTGCACGAGCTGTTTAAGAGGACAGCTGAGTTTCTTGCAGCCTTCCGTCCCACCCAGGTGGTCAGAATCCCCACTGTTATTCACAGCCAGATGCTGTGGGGTTCCTCTTCCAGGCACCAGTACTCCTGAACTAGGAAGGCTGGTGTGGTGTTGGGTTTCCTCACTCCTCTGGGGGGCACCTACATGGCTGAGATATCCTCTTGATTCTCATCTGTTGTGGAGGTTTGGGGCCAGCCTGTTTCAGGTCTCTGCCCCTCCTACTAGTGTTGATGTGGCTTCTTTATATCCTTAGTTATAAAACTTTGTTCAGCCAGACTTTATGTGGTTCTCCAACTTGATAGTTCTATAACTTAGCTGTACTTTTAATATCTATTGATTGAATTCTTTGATGCACGAAAGTTTTTAAGTTTGTTTTAGCCCCATTTGCCTATTTTTGTTTTTGTTGCCTGTGCTTTTAGTGTCATATCTGAGAACTTTTTCCAAAATGCAATGTAATGAAGTTTTTCCCCTATGTTTTCTTCTAGGGATTTATGGTCTTAGGCCTTATGTTTAGATCTTTAATCCATTTTGAGTTAATTTTTGTATGTGGAGTAAGGTAAGGGTTCAACCTCTTTCTCTTTCATGTGGATATCCAGTTTTCTCAACACCATTTATTGGAGAGAATGTCCTTTCTCCTATTGCTTGGTCCTGGTATCCTTGCAAACATCATTAGGCCATTATAGATGAGGGTTTATCATTAGGCTCTCTATTCTGTATCATTGATATATATGTCTGCATTTATGCCAGTCTGATAGTGTTTTAACTATCATATTTTTGTAATGCATTTGAAATCAGGAAGTATGAGACCTCCAACTTTGTTCTTTTTTTTTTTAAGAGTGTATTGGTTATTTGGGATCCTTGAGATTCCATATGAATCTTAAGATACTTTTTAATCTATTCCTGCAAAAATTGCCATTGAGATTTTTTTAGAGATTTTGATAGGGATGGCATTGAGCAAAATGGGCATTTTAACAATATTAAAGTCTTCCAATTCGTAAACATGGATGCCATTTCATTTGTTTGTTTAGTTTCTTTCAGCAATATTTAGTTGTCAGTTTATAAGTCTTTCACCTCCCTGGTTAAGTTTCGTATTTTATTCTTTATGAAGTTATTGTATATGGGATTTTAGAACAATTTCTTTTCTGGATTGTTTATTGTTAGTGTATGGAAACTCAACCAATATTGTATGTTGATTTTGTAACTTTGAACTTAGTTGAATATGTTTATTAATTCTAACAGTTTAGTGTGTGTGTGTGTGTGTGTGTGTGTTTGAAAATTTTATGGTTTTCTACATATAATATCATGTCTTCTGAAAATGAGATAACTGTGCTTCTTCCTTTCCTTTTTGAATACCTTTTATATCTTTTTCTTGCCTAATTGCTATGGCTAGGACTTTCAGTGCTATGTTTAGTAGAAATGGCGACAGTGGAAACCCTTCCCTTGTTCCTCATCGTAGAGGAAAATCTTTTAGTCTTTCACCATTGAGTATGATATTAGGTATAGGCTCGTCATATATGGCCATTATTATGTTGAAGTAGTTTTCTTCTTTATAGTTTTTTTTTCTTAGTGTTTTTATTATGTAAGGGTGTTGAATTTTGTCAAATTCTTTTTCTATGTTAATTGAAATGATCATGTGGGTTTGTCCATTCTGTCGATGTGGTGTACTTCACTGATTGATTTTTGTAAGTTGAACCATCCTTGAATTCTAGAAATAAGTCCCCCTTGGTCCTGGTGTATAGTTCCTTTAATGTGCTGTTCAATTTGGTTTGTTGAAGATTTTTATATAAACATTATTCAAGATTATTAGTTGGTAGGTTTTTTTTTTTTCTTGTAGTATTTTTGTCTGGCTTTGGTATCAGGGTAATGCTGGCCTCATAAAATAGTTAGAAAGTGTTCTCTCTTCAATTTTTGGACGAGCTTGAGGAATATTGGTATTAATTCTTCTTTAATTATTTGATAGAATTATACATTGAGGCTATCTGGTCCTGGGCATTTCTCTATTCAGAGGTTTTTGATTACTGATTTCATCTCCTACTACTTATAAGTCCTTTTATTTATTTTAGATTTTTTGTTTCTTCATGACTCAGATTTGGTAGGTATGTTTCTTGGAATCTGTCCATTTTGCTCTAAACTCTTGACCACCATCTCTTCTCATCTGAATCTGGATTACTGGAACCCATCTTTGTGGGTTCTCAAGAGCTCTCTTTGTAAACCTCTGTGGATGGGTTGGTAAGGGTCATCAAAGAGGGCATCCAATCTTGTGAGCAGTTACCTTACTCACAGAGGTACAATAACTCTTAATATAACAAGCTCAATGTTTTTCAAAGGATACCATAGAAGAGCTACCCTCATAGAAGAAGAAGTGCTGCTTTTTCCATTTCTACCCTGTTGGACTTATATAAAGTAGAAAGTTTTAGACTTTTGGGTCTAAAATAGATATGTTGAATATCTAAAATGAATATCTTAAACAAATGTTAGAGTAAAATTTTGAAGATTTTCTCCTGTATTAAGTGAGGGTATTATAGATTATGTTTATATTCTAAATCCCTAAGGAGAAAAAATTATGAAAAGTGGATCCTCAGTCCAAATATGCTAAACATTTGTTGAGTGGTCACCATACTTACGGAGATTTTTTTAAAACATGAACTTGACTACTGAACTAATAATCTAATCTTGAACATGTATAAGTTTGATTGGGAGGTGGCAAAGTTAGAGTAGCTACAGAATGGTGGTGGCATTTAAAGCAAGAAAGTATGGCAAGCTGAGTGCAAATTTACAGTCATTAATAGAAAAATAAGCCAAGGTCGTTTGAATACTCCAAGGCAAGTGTATGTAAAAAAACAGCACATTAGGTTCTATGCAGGCCCCAGAGTCTTGGAGTCAGTACAGCTAGATGATATACTTTTATTGAATTTAACTGACTGACCTTTTTTCTTTCCCTTGCGACTATAAAATAATATAAGAATAGAATAAAGAGTTTGAGGTGACTGATAATTCTGCTGTGTTTTCCATAATAAATTAGGAAGCACTTTTTTTAAAATTCAAGGGACTTTATATTTGGCAACATTTATCTAATCAACTAGGTTTTTTTTAACCTTCATTTTTCTTTCAGCTCAAGAATTAGCTTATGGCAAAGAGATTCTTATTCCAATAAACTTTCAGATCTGCCTTACATATTTAAAATTCTCAACTGAGTCACTGTTGTAGGGCTGAATCATATTATCTGGGACTCAGTGTTGTTTCAATGAATAGCATGAACCTCTAAATTCTGGTGAGGAAAAATATCAAAGTTCATTATTGTATGAGGTGTGGTCAAAACATATAGTGAATGTTTAAATGGAAAAAATGTATTACAATGAAAGACATATTGCCATTAATCCACCTCAAGATTACTCCCCCTCTCTTCAGACAAACGTATCCCATTATTCTTGCCACTGTCCTTTTATTTTGCTCTGGGTCAAGGACTGTATTTCCAATTGCAGGATATAATTGGATATAAATGTGTATTGGATGAAAAAGAAGTATTAGTGAAGTAAAATATTCAAAAGGGCCTTTTTAAAAAGTTCTATTTAAAAGATTTTCTTGCTATATCTCTGTATTTCGAACATGTATCAGCTCTTACTACCTTATGTGTAAAAACTTTTTATTTTCAGAAATGAAGTATGTTAAGCTGAATTTTGCTGGTGTTAACTGATATTCTTGAAAGAAGCCAAGTTTAAGTTTTGGGAGATGTCTGTTATGTCTACTGATGTGACCTGTTTAGAAAACTGGTCATCGTTTTTCTTCTTTTTATGTACATGTAGGACGTTTATCTGTGTACCAGATGTTAGATACCTTTAGATCCCCTTGGGATTATTAATTTATTTTTTTCTCTTCTAAATGTGCTTTATAATTTTTTTTGTTTTGTTATTACATCAATTTGTGTTTTCAAGGATAAAATTTGATGAGTATTTAATCCATAAAGCAATTTCCACATGTCAAATTCTATATATCTATCCATCTACTTACACATCTACTTTTGCTTTGATAGAAATATTTAACATGGAATCACTTTTAAAATGTTTTTATAGGCTTTGGAAATATCTTTTAAAGCAATAAGATGATGTGTGAAGCATTAAAAACAAAAACTGTGTCTAGTAATTGCTCCCGATGGCTAGTAAATGAATTAAAGATGTGTGCTAACTGCAGCTGTAATGGCATATATTTAAAAAGGAAATTCAATTTGCTACTTCTAAAAAATGGCTGTTGGCAAAAAACCTAAAGTAAAAATTCAAAAAAGAGATATTTGGTTTCTGGAAAATGTGTTAGTTCTGTTACCATTTACAATGATGGATATCCATGGGTCTTTATAGTGTGAAATAAACTCTGATCAACTATATTGCTGTCTTTTCTTTATTACAGTGTATGCCAATTAAAGGTCTAGGATTTGTGCTTGGAGCTTATCAGTGCATTTGCAAAGCAGGATTCTATCACCCTCAAGTCTTCTCAGTGAACAACTCTCAGAGTAAGTGCTCTTTGCTTCTGTGTTTATCTGAATATACATAATATCTATCATTATTAGTTATTCAGGTCCTCTTCTAACTTGTTGGGGTTACATTCTTTCATAACTTAAGGAGTTTTTGCTTTGGTTTGTCATCTACAGTACTCTGGAGTACCTCAAAAATGTGTTTATTTCAGGTATATTTTAGTTTTAAATATATTTTAAAAGTCTGAAAATTTTGTAGCTACTCGTTAAGACCAATTGGGTTTTAATGTTGAGAGCTCTTGCTGCAGAAAGATTGTAAAACTAATTTTGCTAGTTTGTTTATTTTATTTACCAATTTGTTTATATAGGCACAGTTTTCTGTGCTTATATATGCACAGCACAGTTTTTGTGCTGCATAAAGAATTACTACAAAGTTAACAGCTTAAAGCAACACAAATTTATTATCCATAGTTTTCATTGGTTAGCCAGTCTGGCATTAGTCTTGTCCCATGCTTAGAGTCTCACCAAGCCAAAATCAGGTGTCACCTGACATGTGATCTGATCTGAAGCTCAGGATCTTTTTCAAGCTCATTCAGGCCATTGGCAGAATTCAGTTTTTTGCAACTGTATGCCTGAGGTCACTGTTTTCTTACTAGATGTCAGCTTGGGCTTACTTTCAGCTCCTTAAACATTCCTTAAGTCCCAGCCAGGTATGTGGTCCTCTCGCAACATTGCAGGTTACTTCTTCAAGGCTAGCAAGAGAATCTCCCCAGTCTGCTCAGATGGAGTCTTGCTACCATATGTAATCATGGCAGTGACTATCCCATCGTTTTGCCATTTAATGGAACCTCATCAAAGGAGAGACTATCCTGTTGTATTTACAGGTCCACCCACAATCACAGGGAGGTGATTGTACAGGATGTATACCCAGGACCAAAATTTGGTCATTTGGCTATTTTATTCCTACTCTAGAAAATGTTAACGTTACAATTTCATTTTTGATTTTTACTCTGTCTGTAGAGAATGGATTGTTACCACATTGATTGATAGCTAGCTATTGGATATAATAACTCAGGAGAAGGAGATAGTGGTCAAAGGGGGTGGTTTCATGGGAAGTTAAGATTTAGTGTTGCTAAAAATGAGGCACCTTTTAAATAGTCATCCACAAATCTTTGCCAGCCTTATTATCGGTCTATATAGGAATTTGCATCTCTACTAGGCATAGTTCAAAGAGTACGTTGAGATTGAGACTGAATGTCTTTTTATTTTTGGAATTTTTATAGTCGTTTTTCTCTTGAATAGCGCTATTCTTGGTCTTGAGACTTTTTACATTTAAGTTCTAGGTTCTGGAGGTGAGTAACGTTTTGGTCTCTCCTTTGTCATATAGTTCATAGACTTCAGCCCATGTTCTGAGTAATAGTTGTTGTAGGCATAATTCTAAGATGGCCTTCAAGATTCTGCTCCCATATGTGCTGTACAATCCCCTCCCCTTAAGTATGGGTGGGGCCTATGAATCCAAGGGGATGGTCACTCCCTCATTTAGGCCCTGTTATATAGCAAAGGTGATGGTATAGTCACTCATGTGATTACACTGCATTGAGTCAGACTCTTTCCCATAGTAACAGGCTAGAGAGAGATTCTAGTGCTGGCTTTTGAAGAAGTGAACTACCTTGTTGTGAGAGGGCCACATGGCTGGGACCTGAGGATGGCCACTAAGAGCTAAGAGCTCAGGGCAGCCAGCAAGAAAACAGCTACAACTGTAAGGAACTAAACTCATCAACAGCCTGAATACACTTGGAAGAGGACCCTGAGTGCCAGAGGAGAATACAGCTGGGCCAAAATGTTGATTTCAGTCTAGTGACACCCTGAGGAGAGAAGCCAGCTTCACTGTGCCCAGGCCTCTGATCAACCGAAACTGGGACATAATAAATAGGTGTTTTAAACCCCTAACTTTCCAGTAATTTATTATACAAGCAATACAAAACTGATTCACTGGCAGTGCTGGTAACATTGTCAGGACGGGGATGCTTTTCCTTGTGTGTGTGTGCGTGCATGCGAGTGTGTGTGTGTGTGTGTGTGTGTGTGTGTGTGTGTGTGTGTGTGTAGCAAAACCTGGCAACACCAGAGCTACTTTGGCATTCTTCACATTTATGGTCCAGACATAACGTATGATTCAACACTGAAGGATTAAGGGAATAGGTTCTAGCTTATGTTCTGGTTTCCCCACATTTGTTCTCAGCTCCCACTATGTGACTGAAATAAAACATCTAAATATTGTAGAACCAGAGAATGACTATAACATTTGCTTATAACACCACCAGGAGAAACTAGTTAACCTTTAGCAACTTATCTTTATTTAATTTGCACACTCCTACTTTCTTCCTTATTTTAAAAGCCAGAGTTGTTCACTGGACTTACTCTCTCTAAGAAAAGACTGCTTGTCTGCCTAAGTCTGATGTTCATGTTGTACGTACTGCGGCCACCGTTCAGAAGGAGGATCTGTGTTTGGTCACAGCTATGATTCAGCTTTGACCTCAGCACATAATTAACCAGAACTGACTTTCCACAATGACAGAGCAGAAAGCTAGTACATGTTATAGTTTGAAGTCAGTAAAGTGCTCTTTGACCTAAATATCTTTCCTGATGGTCTTGTCAGGTTGCATAAAAATCCAACATTATTCACTCCCTGTCCTAAAGAAAGAATACAACTATCTGACCAGGAAGGTGAGTCATAACTCACCAGGGTCATCTATCAAGGACTATCCTAATATTTTTTATATTTTTGGTTTATTATTGGAGTATATACTACATATGTATATATGTAAATACATCTGTGTTTTAAGATACTAAGTCTTTTCATCATAGTATCCTGGCAATTCACATGGGCAGTTGTTTTCATTGTTTTTGAGGAGGTATCCATGAAGTAAGGAATGACCACGTATAGCTCTGAGACCGAAGGTCAAGAAGGCATTGAACACCCAAAACAATGAGATAACACATTGAAAACTACTAGCACAGTACATGGCACGTAATAAGTGTTCCTAGATGTAGTTAAATAAGTGAGTAAACAAACAAAAAAATACAGGCATATATATATATATATATATATATATATATATATATATATATATATATATATATGTATATGGCACCTCTGGTCAACAGCACACTTTGTTGCACATATTTTATAATATTAGGATAATGAATTTTTAAAGCTAGAACTTTTGGAGAATGAATTCTACATGGATCGGAAGGAAGATCAGACAGCAAAAGTCTGTAACAACCGTGTTTCATTGAGAAGTGCAATAGGAAGAATACGTGGGGATAAGAGGCAACAGGGGGAAATTAGTTGCCTAATAAAGAGAATGGGATAAAATTTATTTAATAGTTGGAAATCTAGAAAAAGACCTGAAATGCCCACATCTATTAGTCTTATATCCCATTTGGGAGAGGAGCTAAGATGTGGTGCTGATCTGTTAGAGAATATGTATATGTGACTGTTAAAAATCCTGTTAAGTTATGCTAAGTGAAATAAGTCAGAGACAGATAAATGTCATATGATCTCACTTATGGGTGAATCTAAAGAACAAAATAATCAAACAAACCAAATAGAAACAGACTTATAGATACAGAGAACAAACTGATGGTTGCCAGAGGGGAGAGGGTGAAAACGGTGAAGGGATTAAGAAGTACAAATTGGTAGTTACAAAACAGTCACAGGGATGTAAAGTACATCATAGGGAATATAGTCAACAATATGGTGATAACTATGAATAGTGCCAAGTGGATACTGGACTAATAGGGAGATCACTGCATAAATTATACAGTTGTCTAACTACTATGCTGTGTATCTGAAACTAATATAAAATGACATTGAATGTCAACTGAAACTGAAAAAAAGTAATTTAAAAAAATCCTGTTAAAATATGAAGTGATTTAAGTCTTTGTTTGCACCTAGGCCCACAGTAAAAAGGGCTTGTAAAGACCAACAAGGATGTGTTGAAATGACGAGATTTAAAATCGTGCTGAAGGCCCAGAGTTTTTGATCCTGGAGTCTCTCTTGAAATTGGTGGTCATACAAGAGCTAATAGGATCTGACATCTGGATAGTAGCAGTATTTCAGAATAACCAGTACTGATGTATAACTGTCTCTTCAAATCCAGGTTGTTCACTTCCAGGTTGATGAAATACAAGCTTATGACAAGCTCATCTTCCTTAAATCCATCTGTCTTAGTCTGAATTCTAACTTCAGTGAAATTTCTTTTGTTTTTTTATGTAGACACATTACCTTCCAGTCTCACTTCTCTTGTGTTTTCGATTGATTTTCAGTTCATGTACATTTTCAGATAAACTCAACTTACAAATGACTCATACCTAAAAATGACAATCCCTGCTTTGCCAACTCTGGTCCTATTGATGGTAAGGGAAAAAAGACAAAAAAGTAGAGATTTTTAAAAATACACAGTCTTGAAATAAAAAGAATGGAAGTTCTTTGAAAGCAGGTACAAAATAGGGATGCTGAGCTCTAAGCAAACTGTTCAGCAAAGCCAAACAATCTCTGCAATGAGCACCTTTTGTGTTGTGCTTGGGTCGCACACTCTCTATCTCTTTTCTGTTTCATGGCTGGAAAGCTTGAGATATTTGGCTTTCTGTAGACTAAGTCCAGAATCAGTCTCTAGTACCAATCCCAAACTTGGAACAGATGAAAAGCACTTGAACATCAGATTCTCATAATCAGCATCACCACTTTTGCTATTGGTCTTACTTAAGCCTTGTGATCTGGCTCACTTTTGCTATATTGTAGACACCTAGTCCTGATGAGTTTTACCCTTGTAGTAGCAAAATTCTCCATCCAACTTCCTGGACTTATGTTTATATCTCAGTCATTTTGCTAATTTTCAATCTTCACATCTTCTTTCATTTGTCTGCTTATAAGGATCAGAGTCCGGTCAGTATATGTGTTTGGTAGATGGGGTTAGTTGCCAGTAGATGGCTGCCCAGTGCTGCCAGTCTTCTTGGACTATTGACTGTTGCATTTACCTTGTTTATCTTGTCTTATTGGGACATTACTCCATACCATGTCGGACTTCCCTAGTTGCTAATCTCAAAGCTGAATTTCTACCATTGTTTAACCCAAGAATTAAGAACATGGTCTTTGGAGTACATCTGATTAGGTTTGAATCCTGGCTCTGCTACTTAACTTGCATTGTGCTAATTTATTCAACTTCCTTAAACTTCATTTGTATCATATATAAAATTGGAATGATATCACCTACTTTATAGAACTGTTATAAATATTAAATGAAGTAATGACTGTAAAGTTCTAATTATAGTAGTTGGTACATATCGTATGCTCAGAAATATTGTTATTTTTATGATCATTATTTAGAAGCTTGTGTTTATTTTGCTAACCCCTTTCCCCAAATATTTTGCCATTTTCATCCTTTTCCCCTAGTATCTGCTCCACTCCCCAACAGGGGACCATATTTCCAAGTCCCCAATTTTTTCAGGTCAGTTTGTTCTTAAAATGGGCCCTGTTCTGAAATATAATACCGAATTCTCCAAAAATCTTGCTTCTCACCTACTAGCTGAAATTTTACTTTATTAGATTTTCCCCTTATTTATACGGTATTCATTTATTTACATTATTTTACATTATTAAACCGCTAGTTAGAGTTTCACTTGTATGAACAGTCACTTTCCACCAAATATTGAAAAAAAACCTCTGGTAGGGAAATGTGACTATCAGTCATTCGCGCATTAGCTCATTGTGGTAGGTAGAAAAGCGGGACCCCCCAAAAGGTACACATCTCAATTTTCACAACCTATGAATATATTACCTCGCATGGTGCAAAGGGACTTTTTGCAGATGTAAGTTGCTGACCTTGAGATTGGGGAGATTATCCTGGATTACCCAGTCTAATCACACGAGTCTTGAAAAGCAGAGACCCTTTCCATGCTGTGGTCAGAGACGGAAGTGAAGGCACAAGAAGAGTCAGAGACATGGCTATGCTGCTGGCTTTGAAGATGAAGGAATGGGTCCATGAGCCAAGGAATGCAGGAAAAGGCAGGGAAATGGAGTCTCCGCTAGATCCCCTAGAAAAAATGCAGGCCTGCTGACACCTTGATGTTAGACCAATGAGATCCATGTCAGACTTCTGAGCTACAGAAATAGAAGAAAGAATAGAACTGTATTATAGTTTGTGTAAGAAGCGATATAAATTTGTGTTGCTTTAGGTCCACAAGCTTTTGGTAATTTGTTACAGCAGTAGTGGAAACCTAGTACCCCCGTGAGTTTGTTTCCTGCTTAACGTTCATTCCAGCGTTCACAGTAGGCCACAGTGTTTTTCCTAGAGGAAATTGTTCACAAATCCAAATAGTTGAGTTGGAACAATTCATAAGCTGGTGGGCTCTCTGTATTAGGCTAGCCTTTGAGTCAGACAGATGGATTTGAATCTTGTCTCTATTTACTAGCAGGAGACTTGGACAAATTTGTCATACATTCTGAGACTTCCTTCGTAAAGCAGCAGTAGTGAAATCTATCTGCTTGGTAGTTGTGAGGAGTAGGTGGGATAACACGATGCCCACCCCCCCCCAAATTATAATGATTATTATATTAATATAAATATGGAGAATGTAGTCCCTTTATTTGTAGTACTTATGTATTGGGCGTTGTGGTGATTGAATGAATAAATTGTCTGTAGGCAAAAAAAAGATCCACATGCGTTTAATAATTTTATAATTCATATCAGAATATTTCTAAGATCTGTCTAAGGTGGTATTTTTGTTAAGAGAAACATACTAAAGACACTAGTAGGAAATCAAAATCTGGGAATCAATAGAAAAGTGAATATAGTAAGTCCAGCTAACACTGGACTCTCAATGCCTGACTCAATTCTTTGTTGCTTGCAGCTGAGTTATTTTCATTGTCTGTGACTCATCTTTTTTTTTGCATGCCTGTGGAATGGAAGAAGGGGGTTGTGACATATAAGCACATGGGGCTGGTCTTGCAATGATCCAGGCTATATCTTCCTATGTCACCATCAATTCCTGTCACTGAGGGCCACAATGCCTCTAAGAATGGATCTCTGATTGACCGACTTGTTGATTAGTTTATGTCTGAAACTCCATCTGTCAAAAATAGGGAAGCATATAGAAATGCAGAGAAAGATTAAACTCTAACTGTATGCATAGTGACAGTAATAAATTTTTAAATTTTGCACTGGGCTTCATTTTGAACCTATTTTTACAGCTAGCCATTGATGATGTAAGTGTATAAAAGTATGTTAGCTAATCTTGATTTTAGGACATGCAAATATATACTCATGTCCTAATAATAGGAGTCTTCTTGTAGAGCAGTCTAAGTAAAACCACAGCCTGCTGTTTTCTCCTTGTGGGTATTATAAATATTGAGCCAAATATGTACAGAAATCTCCTCAGTGTATTGCAGCTACTCATGTGCATGTACCTTTTTCCACATAATATTTTGATGTGATTTTATCTATCTGAAGACCGGAGACAGATTACTGCATCATCCTAAACAGATGAAATAACAAATAACAAACATGTCTTCCCCTGGTTAGCTCATTGAAGCATTTTAACTCCAAACATTGATTGTTGAATATGTTCCCTCCATTTCTAGTGAAAAAGCAAATATGTGTATGGACAGGAAGGAGATGTGTACCCTAATAATGATTTCAGATGAGTATTATTGGTACCTAGAGGTAATGCTGGACTCGCAATGTCTAACTGGATTCTTTATTACTTGCAGCTGAGTTATTTTTATTGTCTGTGACTTAACCTTTTTTTTTTGCATTCCTGTGGAGTAGAAAGAGGAGGGGGTAGTGACATATAGGCACATGGGGCTGGCCTTGCAAAGGGCCAGGCTATATCTTCCTGTGTCACAATCAGTTCCTATCAATTCCTTAGAGGGTCACAACACCTCTAAGAATGGACCTCTGATCGACTGGTTTGTTGATTAATTTATGTCTGAAACTCCATCTGTCAAAAATATTACTGAGCACTGTGTGCCAGACATATTTTTAGCAACTGGAGAAAAAAGTGAATAAAAAAAGTGAGGTTTTGGGCCAGCCGAGTGGCATGTTGGTTAAGAGCTGGCTTGGGATGCCAAAGCGCCCCGGTTTGGATCCCACATATGAGGGCCAGTGACACTGCTCTCTACAGCTAAGATGCTGAACAACAGCTCAACCTGGAGCTGGGCTGCTGTGAGTCGCTGGCAACAGCAGGTGGATTGCCAGGGCTACCATGTGTAGCCAGCAGCCAGCGTGAGTGGCCAGCAGCTGCCGTGAGCGGCTGTCCAGAAGCCGGCGACTGATCTGCCTCGCTCAGGAAGAGCACAATGATGGTGCCAACTTGGGCCAGTGAAGCAATATCCTGCACAACTAGACTGAAGAACAAAAGGATAGCAACTTGTCTGTTCCTCTTCCCCCAATTCCCCAATAAAAATCTTTAAAAAAAAAAAAGTGAGGTTTCTAAGCTTCCAGGACAGACCCATATTGCCCCAGAACATATTGCAATACCCACAAATCACAAATGAGGGCAGTCCTGAGTAAAATCCAACTGACAGTCCAATATTATTACTATGTAGGTCCAGTGTAAGAACTTTAAGATTTAACAGGCCTTAAAGGCATGACTTCTATTCAGACAGTCAAATGTCCAAATGTTATGTTTTTGCTCTTCTGTAAATACAATTTTATACTGATGCCAATTAAGAATCTTAATCAGCAAAACCTTTTATACTATGGTGATATTTCTAAATGTTTATACTGTGAAGACCTGCAGTATATAACTTCTGCTTCAATCTATACTACCCACTTCAGTTCATTCTTTTCTAAATCAAAATTCAGAATTTTCTTCCATAAAACATAGGAAGAAAACTTTCTGAGGTACATTTTGACAATGTGTCACAATTTATAAAAATGTGGCTATATTTTGATCTACCAGTTTGATGCTTCTGTAATTTATTCCAAGGAAATATCAATTTAAAAGATTAAGAAAAATGCATGTTGTTTTTAATGAAAAAAAGGAGGAGCAGGAGAAAAGTGCCCCTTTAATTTGTTTATTAAACAAATCTTCAGTTGAATCTTCAGTTCAGAAAACCAAAAATATATATATAGTATATTTCAGGAAAATTTCTGGGAAATTCTAGTATTTCATCTGCAATGGTGAAACTACCACTTTGGTTTTTATGGTAGATGATGAAATTTCTCAATATACACACAATGTAACAAATTTTTTTGGCAGTAGTCATTCCAATAGAATTTTGCCACATAAGTTTCCTAATGTTACTTTCTAATTTCATTTGCAATTCCTTTCAAAAGAAAAGGATAATATTACCTGATTGAAGGGAAAAAAATTAAGATATTAATACTTAACATTATTTATAAGGAAAACTTTTAATCAATGGATAATGAAGTTTATTATTTGCTAAACTTTTTTGTAGAAACAGATATGGCTAGATAAGAATGACAACTGAAATTAAAATTTGATAAAGTGATAGATAGGATGTCTGTGCAAATTATTTAAAACTGTATCTCTGCATTTTTTTTGGTTATTTTGGTTTTTTTTTTTTTTTAGTTAAGCCATCCTGCCACCTGTTGGCAGCTGAACAGCTCAGCTCGGGCCAGGAATCAAACTGCTGTTGCTCAGAGCTCACACTTTTGAGAGCTCTTAACCAACTGAGCCACTCCGCCGGCCCTTTTTTTGGTTATTTTGAATTGTTTAACTTATTTCAATAGAAGATTTAAAAAAATCTCTAAATGGGGTGAAATATTGGTAAAGGTATTGTTAATAGTGTTAACTGTTCTAATCTTATTAGAATATCAATAAACAGTACAAAGTTTCAAAGAACAACATAAAAATGAAGGACTCCCTAAGAAATCATCTCCATTTCCTATATTAATGAGGGAGAGTCAAGTATTGCACTTTATCATTCAACGTAAAATAATGTAGTCAACAGTAACATGCAGGTACACAATTTAATATTTATTATATGCATTTAATATGCAGTTTTTCAACAGTTCTATGTTTGCTATGTGGTGCAATCTTAAAATTTTACTGATTCATAGTTTGTGAAACAAAAACCTCACCAAACTCATCTGAACTCACAACATGATCAGAAAAGTTTTTTGTAAGACTACAAAAATGCTTTGTCTTAATCATGTTCCAGATCAGAGACGAGAGACATGGCACCTAAACATACTGTATGATCCTGGATTTCATCCTGGATGGATTAAAAATAGCTACAAAGTACATTACCTTGAAAATTGATGAGATTTTAATATGGACTAATCATAAAAATATTCTATCAATATTAAATTTACCATCTTTGATAATCATAATGTGGTTTTGTATGAGAATGCTTTTTTCTTAGGACACATAAACTGAAGTGTTTATGGGTAAAAGGACATAATAAAATCTTTACATTTACTCTGAAATGATCCCCCCCAAAATAGTACACATATAAATTTATAAATATACACTTAAATTTATCAATCTATCAAGGCAATATGAATGATAAGTAAATACTCTAGAAGATAAATAATTAGTGAATCTGGGTAAAGAATATATGGGATTTATTTTTTATTTCATAAATTTGATATGTTACATTTTGTAAATTTAAGGTATATAGTGTGTTCCTATTATAATATGATTGTCATTGAAGCAGTATTTATCATATATCATTATAATATATTATTGTCTGTGTTCATTATACTGTACATTGGGTCTCTATGGCTTACTTACTACTTGTTATAAGTTTATACCCTTAAACACCATCAATCTTATTTGCCCCCATCTCCCATTTACTGGTCACCAGCATTTTACTCTATTTTTTAAAGGTTGAACTTTGTTAGATTCCATTTATAAGTGATATCATACACAACCTCTTACTCTGTCTGACTTTATCTCAGCATTATGTGCTCAGTTTATCTATGTCATCACAAATGGCAGGACATCCTCTTTTCTCAGTGTGTGTGTGTGTGTGTGTACTACATGTCTGTATATATGCAAATATATATATATATATATAAAATATATATGTAATATATACACAAATATCTATAATATATATATATACACACACACACACACACACACACACACACACACATACACACACACACTGCATCTTTTTTATCCATTTAGTTGGGATTTCTTTGCTTTAATCTTATAGCTTTCCTGTGCATTTCAAATTATTCAAAATTAAAAGCTACAAAAGTCTAATTTTCAGAACATTGTCTATGTTTTAATTCAGAGGTCTGAGATTTTTCAATAATTGTAGCATTGATGAGTAATTTGTTATTTTTTAATTTAGAGCAAAAATTCACTTTCTTTTTTATTGCTATCTAGAGGGCTATGGTTTTAAAATATTTATGTTTTTATTATAAAATATTACACATTCATTGAAGAAACTTTGGAATGTATAGAAAAGTAGAATTTAAAAAGCCTTTTGAAAATTTATTACTCGTTTCATTTTTTAAGTTTTTTATACAAATATTTGTATCTATATGATCTTTCTAAAAACTTGGTATTATATTCATTTTCAACATCATACATTGTTTGTGCCAACATTATTTTAATAGTTACATAGAAATCCATTGAGTAAATGTACTTGGTTTACTTACCCATTCTAAAGCTTAAATTTTTCATAGTTTATATAAGTATAAAACTATACTTATGTAAAAAATGTTCAGAGGTTTTGTGTTTTTCTGATGTCAATGTAGTAAAATTAAAGTAAGCCAATAGGTTAAAATAGCATTCACAAATTGTCACAATTTATCTTGACAGGCTCATGTTTACAGGTGAATGTTTTAGGTTTCTCAGATGTCCTGTCTTGCTACTGTAACCTTCTCCCAAATTCCTCCTCTAAATTTATGCTCAAGGCAGCATACTTGATCATCCATGTAATGAACTGGAAAGCTGCTGTTGCCAAAGTTAATAGCTCTTCATATTTGCCATTTGTCTTCAGGAAGGATTTGTTTTATCTGAAACTTCCAAGTATCATCTTCAGTTTTCAAGCTTTAGCAAAGCAGATTGGGATTCTGTATATGATAGATGTTTCAAGTTGCTTAGAACTGAAATTTCCAAATCAACTGATCACCCAAGATGATTTTTAAACAGATTTTCCCAAGACACCTATAATAACTTATATCCCTAATATATTTTTTTAGTTTGTATGTTGCATCTTGAGAAATGCCATTTTGAATAAATTCTTAAGCATAAGTGGTTTAAGAGCATGAGGAAAGATTTATTGAGTTCAATGTTATTTTCAATATACAGTTGTATTACAGATCAATTAAATTATTCTTTTTGGAGAGCACTTTCATCATTAGCAATTATTTGCTGAGGATCCAATATGTATAGAAAACTATGTTCAGTTCTGAGTATATAAAGAGGCATATAAATAAATCATGGCCCCTGTCCTCTAGTGACTTAAAACTTTAAGCCATCATAAAGTCAAAGTACCATTCAATAGATTAACAAAAAGCCCATTATTATTTAATAGTAGTATGATTTCTACTAGCTGCACATATTCCCTTGTTCTAGATAGAGACATAATTCATCAGTGTAAATTGATAAAATATTTTTGGAACTAGAAGATTAATCATGCTTTGAATCCTACAAGAAATTCTGAATGTAGAAAGTTCTCTCTTTAATTTTAGCTGTTTTGAGCTTTAGCAATCAGGTCTCTGACTTTCAGCTTCGTTTTCTCTCTGTTCAACCTCATGATTTTTCCTAGTCAGATAACATTAAGGTAGTTTGGTTTTTTTTTCTTTTAAAGATTTTTATTGGGGAATTGGGGGAGGGGAACAGCACTGGGGAATAAGGGGAAGGGGAATAGACAAGTTGCTGTCCTTTTGTTCTTCAGTCTAGTTGTGGAGGATGTTGCTTCACTGGCCCATGTTGGTATTATCATTGCACTCTTCCCGGCTGAGGCAGATCTGTCGCCGGCTTCTGGATGGCTGCACACGGTGGCTCTTGACAGCTCACAACAGCTGCTGGCTGCTCATGCTGGCTGTCAGCCACACACGATAGCTTATGGCAACCCACTGCAGCAGGGGCTGCAGCCTACGCCATGGCCGGGGACTCACGGCAGCCCAGCTCCAGGTTAAGCTGTTGTTCACCATCTTAGCTGTAGAGGGCAGTGTCACTGGCCCCAATGTGGGCTCCAAACCAGGGCCCTGCTGCTCAGAGCTGGCGTTCCAAGCCAGCTCTTAACCAACGCGCCACTCGACCGGCCCTGAGGCAGTTTTTAAAGAGGAATAGCACTTCAGTATTTGACATTTGTGAGTTGATTTGGTGATACTTTGAGCACAAAGAATAAAATATGATCATAATTTATTTTCTCACAAATTGCCTTTTTATCTATGAATATTGAAACATTCATCTAATCAACATAATTTAGTATTACCTATATCACAAAATATATGAGTAGAATGGTTTGGAGTTATGTCAATTTCCAACCTTATATCTAGCTGCTCCTATTTCAGTAGACATAATACCTATTAACTATTACTTCTGTCCTACTGAGAAGGATAATGGAGTATATGGGCTTTTTCTGTTGTATGTCTGCAGTCATGATTGTATTTTATGGCCCAATATGTTGGATCTTTTGTAATTTTAATCTAGGTGCAAAATAAAGAGATAAAACCATTGTTCTATTCTTATGGAGCACACAGTTTACTTGGGTAGAGCATATAGAGCTATGGAACTCTAGCAGTAAGCAGACTAGAGGAACACAGGCAAATAAAGATAGTCACCAGGTCTTAGAGCATCAGGAGGAGAAATGAATAGAGACAGACATCACTGTGTGTTGGTGTGGCTCTCCAGATAACAGGATGATTCTAAGTGCTAAATAGTCTTGGCTCATAACATTTAGGAGAATTACACCTTTGCAGTTACAGGTGAAGCTTCAAGTTTAATTTGTATTGAAAATAAATATATATACTGCTTGGCTTATAGGCAGCCAGGAGCTTCTTAAACCAATGAGAAAATATCCACTTATTTAGCTAGATCAAGAAAGGAAAGACTGGGTTAAGAAGGACTATTTCACAAAATAAAAATTTTGCATAGATACTTTTTCTTTATTAACTTAACATTTGTTGTGGTTCTGTTTATGGTAGCTTGGTTTGGTTTGAGGAGTGGTTGCATTTATTAGGAATCAATGTTGTTTGTTGATGATGTCCAGTGGTTTTAAAACTATTACTTTTTAATATTTTGTCCATTTTTTGTTTGTTTGTTTCTAATTGGAAGGTAAATTTAACCCCTGTTCTACCATCTTGGCCAAAAAGGGAAATCCTGAACTCTGTCTCTGCGATCTGATCTTAGAGTTCCTGACATTTTGGTTACTCTCGTCAGACCATCTGAATCCTTGCCAACCTTCTCATTTTATTAGGTATAGAGAACCTTTCTGGCTTCATTCACATGACTGTCCAGTTTGTATTCAAGAGTCAATGAATTCATTGTTTTCTTAATATCAAGGCTTTCATACTTCATAGCTTTTGTAGTGCGTGCTCGGTCATTCCTCAACTTTGTGTCTCTATTAGATATCTGTTTATCATCTCTTCATCCCTTGGCCCTACTTCTTACTCTAGCCATTGCTGTGACTGTTTCCTGAAACTGCATTAACTCTGTACGCTACTGCCCACACCCCATAGCTCCCTGGAACCCCACCCTGCTGACTTAGAGCTACATCTCCAAAGACACTCTCAAGACCCAGTCTACCAGCCCAGCCTGTGCAACTAAGGAAGCTCTTTCAACAGCTGAGCCACACAGGGAGTCAGCAGGTAGCAATAGGTCTAGGGGGCCCTGGGCTTTTTGCTAAGCTGCCCCAGGCCCAGTACTGGTGGCAGACATACTCAGTTCAGAGGGAGGCCATCCCAACATGCCAACAGGTCCAACACAAGCAGCAGACAAGCACATTTGGCTTTGTAGCTCCTACTAGGTAGCCCTGGTCCAGTCACAGGCAAGGCTGAAATTGTCCTGCATGGGGGTCCCTTCCAAAAGACACCAGAAACAACATACCCAGAGGACAGCTTTAGACCACACCAGAGCACTACCCGGTTAGCTCCATAAGCAGCACACCCAAAGGGTGGTCTCAACAGGCACAAGAGCCCACAGGGCCAAATCTCTCTCTAAGGGGTCAGCCACCACACAGCAGTTCATACACTGTGGGCAGAGCCAATCCTCATAGTCAGCCTGGGAGTCAATCCCAACCACTGACATGCCAAAAGCAATAAAGACCCAACTACAACAGAACACACACAACACAATCAAGGGACACACCTGGAACACACACACAGGAGATCAGGGAGATTGTGCCATTGGACCACATAGGACACCTACTACAGAAGACCACCCAGCAACCATTGAGAGATGTAGGAGATCTATCTAATCCATAGAGGCAAACACAGAGAGGCATCCAGAATGAGGAAACAAAGAAACATGTCACAAGTAGAAGAATAGGAGAAACCTCCAGAAAAAGACCTAAATGAAATGGAGGCAACCAACCCACCAGAGACAGAGTTTGAAACACTGGTTTTAAGAATGCTTAAGGAACTTCATGAGAATTTTTACAAAGAGATAGTAAGTGTAAATGAATGACATAGAAACCATAAAAGAACCAGTCAGAAATAAAGAATACAATAATTGAAATGAAGAATATACTAAAAGGACTTAACAGGAGATTAGATGAAACAGAGGATCGAATCAGTGATTTAGAAGACAAGGTATCATAAAACACCCAATTGGAACAACAAAAAGAAAACAATAATAATAATAAAGAAGATACCTTAAGGAACCTCTGGGACAACAAGAGTAACAACATTTGCATCATAGGAGTACCAGGAGGAGAAGAGAGGGAATAAGGGATCAAGAACCTATTTGAAGAAATAGTGACTGAAAGCTTTCCTAACCTGTTGAAGGAAATAGACATACCTGCCAAGGAAGCACAGAGAGTCCCAAACAAGATGAACCCAAACAGGCCCACACCAAGATACACCGTAATTAAAATGACAACGGTTAAAGACAAAGAGAGAATCCTAAAAGCAGCAAGACAAAAGCTGTTGGTTACCTACAAGGGGCTCCCATAAGACAATCAGCTGATTTCTCAACAGAAATTTGAGAACAGGCCAGAAGGGAGTAGCAGGGAATGTTCAAAGTAATGAAAAACAAATGATAGCAAGGCTATCATTTAAAAATTGAAGGAGAGAGAAAGATCTTCCTAGACCAGAAAAAGCTAAAGGCATTCATTACCACCAAGCCAGTATTACAAGAAATGTTAAAAGGACTTTTTTATGCAGAAGAAAGGAGAAAACAAACAAATGAGATCAAAAGTATGAATAATAAATGGCAGTGACTATGTATCTATCAATAATCACTTTAAATGTAAATGGTTAAATGTTACAATTAAAAGATATAGGGTAGCTGAATGGACAAGAAAACAAGACCCATGCTATCTTCAAGAGACCCACCTCAGATCAAAAGACACACATAGAAAGAAAGTAATGGGATAGAAAAGATGTATCACACAAATGAAAACAAGAAAAAAACTGGAGTAGCAATACTTATATCTGATAAAACAGCCTTTAAAATGAAGACTATAATAAGAGACAAAGAAGGACATTATAATAATAAAAGGATCAATCCAACAAGAGGACATCACCCTAGTAAACATCTATGTACCCAACATAGGAGCACCTAAATATATAAAACAAATATTGATGGACATAAAGGCAGAGATTAACAGTAACACGATAATAGTAGAAGACTTTCACACCCCACTGACACCAATGGATATATCTTCCAGATAGAAAATGAACACGGAAACAATGGCCTTAGATGACACACTAGACCAGATGGATTTAATTGATATTTTAAGAGCAGCATTTCACCCCAAAGCAGCAGAATTTACATTCTTTTCAAATATACTAGGAAGTACAAATTGATAGTCACAAAATAGTCATAGGGATGAGAAATACAGTACATTTTTGACACTGTGAGAACTTCTACCTGTCTAGAGTCTCCCTCTTTGTGTTCCCTGATCAATACCTCATCCCCTCCCAGAGCTCTCTGTAGGTTCTTTCTCTGATACTTATCATTCTCCTACAACCCAGTCTAATATGTAGTACTTTTCACTTCTTATTTTATATTTCTCTTGGATAATGAGTTGAACCTCAAACTTAATTTGTATAATATGAAGCTTATCCTTTCCACTTGCTCCCTCTATACTTCAGCACTTTCCTCTGACTCTTGTTTTTGAACAAGTAATACCTTCCTTTAAGGCACCAATGAATTAGTAATTCCACTTTACAAGGTGTGATCAAGAAATTCGGTGAATGTTTAAATAAAACCTATTACAGTAAAATACACATTGTCCTTAATCCCCCTCAAAGTACTCCCTTTCACTTCCAACACACTTATCCCATTGTTCTTGCCACTTTCTGAAGCATTTCTGGAAGTTCTCTATCATGAGTGTCTTTAGTTGCACGGCCATGGCTACCTCAATGTCCTGAATCAGTTCCAAACATTTACCTTTCATGGTCATTTTTACTTTGGGCAAGAGCCAGAAGTCACATGGTGCCAGATCTTGTGAATAAGGTGGATGAGGTCACACTGTAATGTTTTTATTTGACAGAAATTGCCATACCAGAAGTGATGTGTGACACTGAGCCTTTCTGTTGTAATCAACAAATATGGTGAATGCCCCTGCCAAGTGCCATCCAGTGGAAAGGCAGGGATCTTCAGTACAGGAAGTGGCATGTTGAACCTTAGTAACAGCTTGTGACAAGTTTCAACTTGTTCGGTGCAGTCAGTCGGGCGTGAGCTACGATTAAGAGAAGGCGTAGTTTAAAGTGTGCTGTAAATCATCTTTCATCATGACAATGCTCCGTGTCACACATGGCTTCTGGTATATGGCAACGTCTGTCAAATAAAATCATTACGGTGTGTCCTCATCCACCTTATTCACCATATCTGGCACCATGAGACTTCTGTCTCTTCCCCAAAGTCAAAATGATTCAGGATATCCAGGCAGACACGACAGAGCAACTAAAGACACTCACGAAAGAGGACTTCCAGAACTGCTTCAGAAAGTGGTAAGAAAGAATGATGGAATTAGTGTGTTCAAAGCAAGGGGGAGAATTTTGAGAGGGATTAATGGCAATGTGTCTTTTACTGTAATATTTTTTTTTATTTAAACATTCATCATATGTCTGATCACACCTCAGACATTTCCCGTATTTGGAGAAGAGAAAGCTAGACACTATGATTTATATACATTATCTTATTTATTCCCCCACAGCAATTCATATTTTATACATTAGTAAAATAAGACCCAAAGTGGTCAAGTGAGTTGGCTAGTGTCTCAGAGTTGTCTAGGGATGTGAACTATATCTGCTGGACATTAAAAAATTTGTACACTTTTGTCTATGTAACAGCATGACTCTTAAAAAGCAATGTATCATGAATCATCAAAGAAATATTCAATTATGTTTTTTGCTATTGTATTTATTGAGGAAGGAAAGCAGACACATACATTTTAGAAAAACTGTAAATCTTCAACAAGAGTTTAAAGTAATTAAGACTATTAAACTTTGTGTTATTAAAGTGCTCTTTACCAGAATAACCTATTTTCCAAATTCCTCAATCAAGGTTGTGTTATATACGGAACTGTGTGGTGTGTCGTCGTGTTATATGCTAAACGGGGTGTATATTCACTAATGTCTTTCATCTTGAGTTGGAAATAGGGTTGTATGTGTTATTAATCACATGGTTTTCAATGTTAATCTCAACAGTTAAAGAGAATCTTTACCTGTTGGACTTCAGAAATAAGTTAAGTTTGATAATTGAGACAGAAGAATCTAACATTAAAGGGAGGATCAATAGCAGCAGTTAGTTAATAGTGTGAAAATGTCCTATGTGTTTGCAAAGTAGGAAATTACACAGTATCCTGTAAGTATGGATTGTACTCTGGGCAAAGGATGCACCATCATTAAGCAATTGCATACTGAACAACTGTTGATTAAGTACAATTTTATCCACTTTAGAACTAATGAACTTGGTAGATGAGATCCCTGCTGAATTAAGGCACAATCAAAGCTTCATTCTGGATCCTGTGCCAGCTAGGTCAAGAAGTTCCAAAAGTGTTGTGTGTATTTACTTGGTATAGGAAAGACATGACTTTCTTATCCTTCCTTCTGGTTAATTCTTTACCAGATATTTATGGAATGGGATTTGTGCTATAGGGAGTATCAGTTGGTGAGTGGTAGATAATGATATAAAATAGAAAACTGTTCCCTGCCTTTGAGGAATTTTAGTTCCATTTTTGCTAATTTTCCTTAATTAATTTGAATGACAATTTTTTTTTCAGTCAAACGGATAAAAATAATTTTGTTTTGTGTCTAAAGGCAAAGTAACTCTCTCCTCTAGCAAGAAGGGGAAAGGAATGAGGAGGTAAGGATGTGTTATGACTCTGTACTCAGTCTCAGCTACCTCAGAAGTGCAATGACACTGTGGTTTTATTTGGAACTTTCAGGAAGGGGTCTGGATCACCATTTTGCAGGAAATGCAAAAGATGTGTCGGAAGAAGCCCATGTCTGCCTACCGTGCAGGGAGGGCTGCCCCTACTGTGCTGATGACAGCCCCTGCTTTGTCCAGGAGGATAAGTATTTGCGACTTGCCATCATCTCCTTCCAAGCCCTGTGTATGCTGCTGGACTTCGTTAGCATGCTGGTGGTCTACCACTTCCGCAAAGCAAAGGTAAACCCAGGTACCCTGGTTATGATCTTCCTTTTTATTATAAAGATGACCCCCCCTTTTTTTTTTAAAGCAAATAGAGTTTTTCCAAATCCCAGTATTTTCTCTATTAAGTAGAAATCTTACTATAATAGGTTCAGACAGACGTATGATAGTTATATTTTTAGCTCCCCAGGAGAAATGGGGATTAAAAATATGAAGCTTTATTATAACATTTTCTTCTACAGAATGTTACCCCCTGTTTAGCCTGGAGCTCAAGTACTTCATTCCCTTAAAGGCCTCTCTTTTTCATCCTCTCTTTGGCCTCTTGAAAAACGTATTCTGCCAATACCTAATATTTTGTTAATTTTTCCGTATCCAGAAAACTTTGTGATGTTTATTATATTTCATTTCTTATTTCTCTTAGTTGTATTTGAAGATGGTAAATAGACTCAACTATTTTTGAGCATATTACACTTCGAAGAATGAATTTATTCATGACCTTATAACTGCTCTTGCATTAGTATCCCAAAATAATAGTGGTCTTAAAAGCTTATATGGCTTTTGAGAGAGCCTGTCCTTTGGTTCGGTTCTGAGAAATCAAAGAGTAGTATAAGCATTTTTAGGCTTTTCAGTCAGGAGTGGACGAAATGCTAAAATGTTCAGAGCAAGGGTTTCTGGGGAGCTGTCTTCAGTTGGCCACTCAATTAATAATATGTAGCCAATGTTGTGTCAGAATTTGTATTCTCTTGCTTTCAGAAACTTATTTATGCCATTGGAAAGAAAAACAAAGCCTAAAGTTTCCACCTTTTCTGAACTCAAATGACCCTTTTATGTCAGCAAAATTGTACAGATTGGTTCAGATTACAGAGCTCATTGAAACTAAATTGTTTCCATTAGATATTAAAAAAAGAAAATAACTCTGTGAATGGCATCGATTACAAAGCCTTAAGTTAACATTTTAAAAAAATAGCCTCTGTTGAAATTCTGTAAGAATGTATCCATTATGTTAATTTATAGACTTTAATAGTTATTTTAAATAGTTTCATTAACAGAAGCAAACAATGCAAATTAAAATGAAGCTTTAAGCCAGCAAGAAAATGTAAACAAGCAAATGTTTCTTCATTTAACCCATACTTGTCTTTGTTTTGAAACAAAATATATATTAAATTGTATATATAATAGTAGCAGGCATAGAGTTGGGAAATATCTAATCATTGTTACTTAAAAAAATAATTGGTTTTTTTTTTAAAAGCCTGTCACAGCTACAGAAGGTAGAATTTAAAGGTCTGTTTATTAAACTGCTCTGAAATCTCTCTATACAATGCAGTGTATAACTCATATTTCTTTATGCATCTTAGTTGACTTTAATTATTAATGATTGCTGTGGTAAATGGAGTTAGTGATATATTATGAGTAGAATATTACATTGATACTAAGAAAATGAAGATCATTCTTGCTGGATGAATGTCTTCATCTATGTTAATGTTACTTAACATTTCCAAAGTTATTAACCATGCAAATCTCTCTGGACTTTCATACGAAATGCTACTTTACCGGGCTATCATGAGAATAGATATCTTTAAATGTCATTTGGTGAAATTTCTACACATACAAACTAGTTGGAATAGATAAATTAGATATTATCTAGTTTTAAGATGGTCACCTTTTGAAGAATCAGTCAGTTTTCACTGATTGTGACATAATATAAAAGTGGAGACTTGGGGGAAATCAAGTCAGTGAACATATAAATAGATTTGTTACTAATTTTCTGGTTTTGATATAAAAATATGACACAATTTCAGAACTAGAATGGTACAGCCTCTTATTTTATTGAAAAGAAATCCCAGCTTCTGAGAGATTGTAAGTTGCCCGTGTAACACAGCTACGTTGGGATATTTATGTTTTGTCTTATTCCAGCACTCAGAATAAACACTTCTAGGAGATTACAAGTGTAACTGAATAAATTGAGGCCTAGTGAAAATATGGATAGGGAAGCTTAGGTGAAATCAAGGGTGAGGTTAAGATGTGAAATGGATCCTATGGGGGCAGGTGTACTGTTCTCGCCCAGTGCTAGAAAGAAGAGCTTCTTGGAGATTTCTAGGAACAGTGCAAAGAGGAAAAAAAAGGAAGTCATTGTTCATGAGGTAAAAACTGACCAGTCACTCAGGTGGAACGTGAATATTCCTAGCACGAAGTCTTGAAAGAAATATCTCCTCTGGATTCTTATACAGAGAATATTATTAAATGTAGCAAATGATAAACACCTTTACAGGAAATAGAATAATAGTTTTCATAGCTTTGTTTCTGTTAATACTTATGAATGTGTGCTAAAGTTTTAATGCTTAACCTTTCACTGTGTTAAATGATTTCAATTTTTTTTCAAAATATGTCAGAAATCCACAAAAACCAAAAAGTTGGTATTTTGACTGTTTTATGCATTTAATAATAACAATTTGAGCTGCTTTGTATATAAATGACATTATTTTTATGTGTAAAAATTTCCTACTGGTATTCACTCTTGAAAAACACAAAAATATAGAAAAATGTACATCTGCTTTCCTAAACTTCCTTTCTGGAAGTTTCCATCCACAGTTAACAGATGGAAATATTCATTCAGATATAACTGACCATTGCGGCAAAAGGGTTTTAAACATAGCTTGGGTGAATGAGTTCTGTAGGGGGTATCACAAATGTGGTTCCGACGCATAGTTCTTAGCTATTTAATGTTAACGCAGGGATACCTTTAGAATATCTAGATTAGAGTTGGACATTGTGCAGCACTCGTGCCACCACCACAAGGCCACAGTGGACACATAGGGTTATCTTTCCCATGTCATCCGGAATCAGCTTCTGGGCCCCTCTTGTCAAGCAGGACTTTAAGCAGGTTCTGTGCATGATCTATTGGGTCGTTGGAAAAGTCATGGCGTATTTTGTCTATGTTTTTCGAAGTTTATTTATTTATATAAAGAACAAAGATCAATCAATGATATATTGTCCATTTTGTTTGATAACCTTTTGCCATCTTTCATTGAGCTTCATAATTCCTCGTTCATAGAAGTACCTGTCTTTATTTGCGAAAAACGGAACAAGGTGCTGATTTACAGCCTCTTCTGAATTGAATGTTATACCACGCAAGGAGTTTTGAAGAGAGTGAAACAAGTGGAAGTCTGATGGCGCAAGGTCAGGCGAGTTTGGTGGGTGTGGCAACACATCCCATTCAAGCTCCAATAATTTTTGACGGGTGATCAAACTTGAGTGTGGTCTCGCGTTGTCATAATGAAACACAACTCCTTTACAATTAACAAGCTCTGGACGTTTCTGGACGATGGATTCGTTCAAACTGTCTAATTGCCGACAGTACACATTCAAATTGTTTGGCTCCTTGGTAGGAGCTCGAAAAACACGACACCTTTAAAATCCCACCACACTGAGAGCATAACCTTCCTCTGATGAATGTCTGCTTTCGATGTCGTTTGAGGCGAATCATCACATCAGAACCAAGACCGTTTGCATACCACATTGTTGTAAACAATCCACTTCTCATCACCAGTTATCAGTCGCTTCAAAAAAGGATCATTTTCCTCACGTTTAATGAGCATATTGCAGATGTTTATACACGCCATCAAATGAACTTCTTTGAGTTCATACAGAACCCAAATATCGAGCTTGCTTACATATCCCAGCTTCTTCAGGTGGTCATGAATGCTTGAATGATGGATGTTCAATGTTTCTGCAATCTCTGATGCAATCAAATGTGGGTTTGACTCAATCAATGCCTTTATTTTGCCGTCATCCATCTCGGTGGCCTCCCTGACCGAGGAGCATCATTGAGATCAAAATCACCAGCATGAAATTTCGTGAACCATTGTTGCCACTGACGTTCTTGTAGAGCATTGTCACCATAAACTTTATGCAACTTTTCACAAGTTTGGCACACGTTCTTCCCTTTATGGAAGTAAAACAGTAAAGTATGGCGAAAATGCACAGTTTGGTCTTCCATCTTCAACTTGTAAAATCTCCAAAACTCAGCCAAATCGCTCAATTTATTTTAGAATGAAGCTAGAACTGTCAACTGGCAAATGACATAGCAATAAATATAGATGTGAATGACTCTAGTACTTCCAAAAACGAACGAGCGCCATCTGTCGCAAACATGCGTCATGACTTTTCTGATGACCCAATATTTGCCTTCCTGGATCTAGAAAAATGGGAGGACTGAAAATTCTTCATGTAAACGTCCTTAAACATAGTTGCTCTTTACTCAGTTATCGAAAGGTATTCACTGAGTGACATCGAATTTGAGATAATAATCCCTCTCAAGATTGGAGGCATTTTTTCCATATTTCTGTTGAGTAAGAAGCTATATAATGTAACATAGCATAACAATATAATATATAGTGAGCCAAACTGGGGGTAGAACTGACATGCCCTAATGAAGGCTGAGGCATCTACTCAGGCATGCACCTGAAGAGAAGCCCGCTCTCCCACCTACAAGGAGACACCCTGAGGGGGCCCAGGAACACATGGTTAGAGAAGGCACCTGAGCTGCAATCTGAGTGTCACTCCCTCTTTCCTGTTTCTCCAGCATGGGAACCAGATTCTTTAGTCCAGTTTCACGAGAATTCATGGTATGTGACACCTTAAATACTTTGTGTATGGACTAGATTTTATTTAGGGCCCATTAGAAATAGATGTTTTGGGAACTTACGCCCCTTTTATTGATATGATATTATTTCTTCTGTAAATTGACAGAAATGACCACACTAACAAATCAAAAATGGGAAAAGCAATGCCAGTGTCAAACCCAGCAGCTGATCCTGTCTATCTAGACAGCATGCAAATATGCTGTAATGGTAACAGAGAGGCAGCTCTCAGTTCTAAAATATGAACTGATCATATGAAGAGATATAATATGATATGGAAATTTATGTCTTTCAGTTGCACTGTTCTAAGGAAGTTTTGTTTTGTTTTATTTTGTTTTGTGTTGTTTTGAAGTCCATTTGGATACATAAGGTTTACCCGTGCCTAAAATAATCAACTTTGTAGTTGCTAAGTACCAGCAATCATTGGTCAAAAGTTTGTTTAATATTTTATCATTTTAAACAACACAATCTAGATTCCATTATATTTTAGGGTCTGGCTTGTGGTATGATACCACAAAGAGCAAATTATATTTTACTCTACACAAACATTTAGGGTAACTAATTACGTTTGTCCTTGTGCCCTTGGTTAAAGAGTAAATCTGTCAATAAACTGTGAATGATTTTGAACCCAGTGAGTTCTTCTGAAATAACAGCAATTTTAAAACACTATTTTAAAGATCTTGAGCATTAAATATTTTCAAATTATTTCTACAATTTTCACCAAATATTATGACAAGTAACATATTTTTCTATTAGCTATTCTGAAGCGAGAATATCATTTCATACCGCTTGATGTCAAGTGTTAGTAAAATTTATTTTCAAAGGAAAATTTCAGAGATAAAAGATACACTGGAAGGAGCAGCAGCTTATTTCACTTCTGAAAATAATCTTTTGGTTGGATAATTCTTAGTAAATTTTAGCATTTTTGTTTGAACTTAGTAGTTTGAGGGAAAAAATGACAGTCATTTTTTAAAGTAAACATAATGTGGCTTGTATTTTCCCTTCTATTCTTGTAATAGTTTTTTTTTTCATTAGAAATTAATTGACAGGGATTTTGTAACTGCTCATTTTTGGTTTGGAAAATTAGATGTTTTAATATAGAACCTGACACAACATGCATCCCCCAATGTATTTTGTCAACAAGACAATATTTTTTGAGTTCTGAGTGGAGTTCAGTCCCCAGATCAAATTTAGAGTTTCAAATCTTTTATTTCTCTTATTAATGTGGAAATTAGTTCATTTGTAGGTTACTTTTTCTTGAAGCTACCTTTGTTAGCAATCAGGAATATCTACTTTTTCTGTTTATGAGCCTTTCCAAATTATTAAAGGTAAGCTTTAGAACTAAATATAATATTTAAACAATTAAAATAAAATTAAAAGACAAATTAGAAAAAGTATTTTGACATGACATGATAGTAAAGGATTGAGAATCTTAACCTAAAAACAAACAAACATTTTAGGTATCAATAAGAACTACAAAAATACCCAATAGGAAAATAAGCAAATAAAATTCATCAGAAATTTGTAGAAAAAACAAACATAAAAATCTGTTCTCTATATCCATGAATAATTACAGAAGGCAAATTAAAACAATGAGATATACTTTTATAACAATAATTCTCCGTGTTGGCGAAGATGTTAGGAATTTAGGTGCTCCCATCCATTGCTGATGGTTGTGTAAATTGGAAGACACTTTTGAATGAAATTTGGAATTTTGTGTAATAAACTTAAAAATGCACAGTAGTTTTAATTCTAGGAGTCTGTACTAAAGAAATCATATATGCACACAGGACTTACAAATATATTCATATGTATTTCTCATAGCACTGTTTGTAGTGCCAACAAACTGGGAACAATTAAATGTCCAAAATTGGGTTAGCTCATCCATACCATTAAATATGTAGCCCATAAAAGTGATATTATAGAATATTAAATGATGGGGGAAAATGGTTTTTAGATAGTTATTTAATATAATCTTCACCGCCACATTTCTACCATGTATTAAAATTTTATTTCAGCACTTTTCTTTTTTTTCCCTCTCCTCTCACCTTTTCTTCTCATGCCATTTCTCTCTGCCTGCCTCCTTCCATTCCTTTTTTTCATTCATCATCCATCTGCTGAGCACCTACTGAGTGCTTGGAACTGTTACTCATCCTGGGAATACAATGACAAAACAGGGCAAACAAGCTCTGTGCTCTTCAGGAGTTGATATTCCAGTGTGGGGCTGGTGGAGATAGGCAATAAAAACATAAAGAGGAGTGTATCAGGCGGTAGTAAGTGCTGTGATCAAAACGAAATAGTATAACATGATAGGGTGTAACTTTGGAGTTATAGAATTCTTACAGCCACCATGTAAGTTGGTATTATCCTCATTTTATATTTGAATAAACCAAAGTGTAGAGAATTGAAGAATTCATCCAGTGTTACTTGGGGAAGCCAGGATTCACATTCAGGTCTGTTTGACTTTATATCACGTTACAGCTCTTAACTACTGTGCTATACACTATCTGTCATGTGGTTACAATGCAAGTATTTATCTTAAATTCTAAAAAGTAGCCCCAGCCAATCTGGCTCCATTGTAATAATCGAAGTTCTATGCCTGCGTGCATTCTTCCCTCTTCCTCATTCCCTTATGCCTCATCAAAACTTACATGTCCTGTGCTTCATTCTTGCTATATGTCTGCTAGTTCACTGAGTACATTTTCTACAAGGCACCATTTTAATAGCTTTGTAAGTTTCTTGACTCTGCTCATTTGTTACTGCATAGTTTTGCATTTTAATGGCATCCTTTAATGACTTAACCCAAGGAGCAACATATATATAATGGTATAGGAGTATATATATGTATGTGTGTGAATGTATATGGATGCCAGTGCTAAGGGTCCATATGAGGAGAAGCAAGAGAGTATAGAAAAATAGTTTAGCTGAAGGGTCTCTTTCTTCCTGTGCTTCTTAAAAAATGTCATTTAAATAACCTCCTACTCTAGCTGGTGGCAGCAGTACTAATTATGAGTTAATGAAGAACTAAAGTGATTATAACATATTCAATAGCAGCTCAGCTCGGGCCGGGACTCTAACCACTGTTGCTCAGAGCTCACACTCTTGAGCGAGCTCTTAACCAGCTGAGCCACTCGGCCGGCCCCAAAATTTTTCAATTACAGTTGACATTCAATATTATTTTGTATTAATTTCATGTATACAGCATAGTGGTTAGACATTTGTATAATTTAAGAAATGATCCCCCTGAGTAGTCTAGTACCCACCTGGCACCATACATACTTATTACCATAACATTGACTATATTTCCTTTGCTTTACTTTACATCCCCATGATTATTTTGTAACTACCACTTTGTACTTCTTAATCCCTTCATCTTTTTCACCCTGCCCCAACCCTGTCCCATCTATCATGCCAACAAATCTAGTACCCATCTGACACCATACATAGTTATTATAATATTATTGACTATATTCCTTATGCTGTACCCTACATCCCCATCATTACTGTGTAACAACCAATTTGTACTTCTTAATCCCTTCCCGTTTTTCACTCATCCCCAACCCCACCCTCACCTGACAACCATCAAAATGTTCTCTGTATCTATGAGTTTTTTTCTGTTTTGTTTGTTTATTTTGTTCTTTAGATTCCACATATAGGTGAAATCAAATTACATCTGTCTTTCTTTGTCTTACACTCCACTCAGCACAAAAACCTCCAGGTCCATCTATGCTGCTGCAGATTGCAGAAACTCATTCCCTGCCCTGGCCAAACAGTATTCCACTGTATATATGTACCACCTCCTCTTTATCCATTCTTCTATCAATGGACACCCAGGCTGCCTCCACACCTTGGCTATTGTGAACAGTGCTGCAATGAACATATGGATGCACATGTTCCCTTGAAGCAGCATTTGGGTTTCTTCAGGTAAATCCCCTGAAGTGAGATTACTGCATCCTTCTTTGTCTCTTAGCCTTTGTTTTAAAGTCTGTTTTGTCTGGTGGAAGTACAGTTACCCCAGCTTTTTCATGGTTTTTGTATTTCCATTTTCTGGTGTTGGGCAAGTTGGGTGAGGCTGGGTCTCAGTGAGTCAGCAGGGTGGAGCAAGTGGAGCTCACCAGGCCAATCAGATTCAGATTTGCCCTGTGGGGGCGGGCTCAACACAAACAGGATGGCGTCTGCTGGCTGGCTGCATGGGAGAAAGGCCCCACATAAGGAAAACGGTGACTGTCCTTCAGCCCTCTCTATGAAGCCACACACCTCAGTTTGCCCCACTTATTTCTTCAACCCCCCCCCCCCCCCCGAGTTACTGTCCCTTCGCCAGAGCTCAAGGTGAGTGCCTGCAAGTGAATGAGTCTGTGCCCAGACCCTTTAAGAGGTTGTTTCTGTTTCCCACAGCCTTCCATCCCACCAGGATGGTTGGAATCCCTACTGTTTTTCACAGCCAGGTGTTGTGGGGGATCCTCTTACTGGCACCATATTCTGGGGTTGGGAGACTAGTTTATGGCTGGGGTCTCTTGCTCCTTTGAGGGGAACCTCTGTGTCTGAGATATCCCTCCCAGTTCTCAACCACTACATGGAGGTTTGGGGCTAGCATGTTTTGTGTCTCTGTCCCTCCTACCAGTCTCAATGTGGCTTCTTTATATCCTTAGTTATAAAACTTCTGTTCAGCTAGACTTCAGATGATTCTTCAGGTTGATTGTTCTATCATTTAGTTGTAATTTTAATGTGTTCACAGAAGGAAGCAGGCAAAGTTTTTATCTACTCCACCATCCTGAATCGCCATATATGTGGTTTATATGCATTCTTTTATCTGTATTTTATTTTATGTGGCAACCCTAATGGTTAACTCACCTGTGAGAAATTAAAGTGGAGAGCAGTTAGCTATATGAGCTAGAAATTGATTGCAGGAGTTTAGGCTAGAGCTACAAATTAGGAGCCTTGAGCATTAAGACATAGGAGTTTAAAGCTATGAGAATGAATGAGATGACCCATATAGGAAATGAAGAAAGAAAAAAAAGGAGAGGATGCTTGGGACTGACTCTTCAACATTCTAAAGTAGAATGCAATATGTAAGAACCCGTTCCCAATAACTGAGGCATAGCCAAAGAGATTAAAAGGAAGGGATCAGTGTCATATTACAGAATCCAAAAGACAGTGTGGCCAACTGTGGGGAATACAATGGAGTAATAGAATAAAATGAGGGGACAAAATAATGCACTGGATTTCGCAATACAGAGGTCATTGGCAGCCTTAGATGTGTACTTTTACGTAATGATTGAAGAGATAGAGAAAGCATGTGTACCCTAACCTCTAACAATCCTTTGGGAAGGGAATATAGAAATAGGGTGTTGGCTAGATAATGATCGTTAAAGCCATGCCAAATTCTCAGCTTTCCCAAGGAAGTGTTTAGAATAAGAAAAGGAGACATTTGAAACAGAATGTTTGGGCTTCCCCTCTCTTCCTCTGCGCTGCCTACAGAGGTGGCACTCATCCTTAGCTCGGTATCATGGCTGCCCTCAGACCACTCGTGAAGCCCAAGATCGTCAAAAAGAGGACCAAGAAGTTTATCCGGCACCAGTTAGACCGATATGTCAAAATTAAGCGTAACTGGCAGAAACCCAGAGGCACTGACAATAGGGTGCGCAGGAGATTCAAGGGCCAGATCTTGATGCCCAACATTGGTTATGGGAGTAACAAGAAAACAAAGCACATGCTGCTCATTGGCTTTCGGAAGTTCCTGGTCCACAATGTCAAGGAGCTTGAAGTGCTGCTGATGTGCAACAAATCTTACTGTGCTGAGATTGCTCACAACGTCTCCTCCAAGAATCGCAAAGCCATTGTGGAGAGAGCAGCTCAGCTGGCCAGCAGAGTCACCAATCCCAATGCCAGGCTGCGCAGTGAAGAAAATGAATAGACAGCTTGTGTGCAAATTGTGTTTTAATAAAACCATAAAATTATTCAAAAAAAAAAAGAAACAATGTTTGGAATAGATAGGAGAAAAAAAAAGGAGGAAAAGGGACAGAGGAATGAGATTTATTCAAAATCCCAGTAGAAGGAACTCAAAAGAGAGGGAGTTGTTAACAGTAGCAGATAATACAGAGTGATGAAGAAAAATGAGGCCTAAAATAGTTCATTGCTGTACCCATGTCACACTGTTTTAATTATTATAATTTTATTGGGACTTAAGTGGTTGGTAGCTGGTAGTATTAACCTTCAAAATCTTTTGGATATTTTTAGTTTTTACTCTTCCATTTTTAGCATTTAAGAAAAGCTTGTCAAACTCAATGCAAAACCCTACTGGGATTTTGATTGGGATTGCATTTAATAGCGTTAGAACAATTGTGTAGTCATATATTTATCCCTAATATCATTTGCAATAATTCCAGATGAAAATGACTGTTGGCATTTGATGATTATGAAATTATCAAAAACTTTTGCCTGAGCAGTTTCTGAGCAGTGATAGGCACAGAAGTCAGCTTATAGTGGGATCAGAGGTAGATTGGGGGTAGAAAAGTAGAGAATGTAAATATACAACATTCTTTCAAGAAGCATGGCTCTAAGGTAAGCAGAAAGAGGGTCTGACCAAATGACCAAAGAGGTGACTTAGGGTGGAGGGAGTTTTATCTTGAAAGATGGGAACATATTCATAAACTGTTAGGGACAGGAGAGAAGAACTGGTTGAAAATAAAGGAAAACAGAGGGCCGGCCGAGTGGCTCAGTTGGTTAAGAGCTCGCTCAAGAGTGTGAGCTCTGAGCAATAGTGGGTTGAGTCCCCGCCCGAGCTGAGCTACCAACAGGTGGCAGGATGGCTCAGCTTAAAAAAAAAAAAAAAGAAAGAAAATAAAGGAAAACATAGAATAATGGATGGGACAGGGTCTCATGAATAACAGAAGGGAATAGGACCCTGAATGCAGGTGGAGATTTCCAGTTTGGACGGGAGACGATCTGAATTGTACCTGAGACTAGAGAAATGGTGATGCTGACGAGGCAGATATCAATAATTTGGGGTTGAGGCAACCAAGTTGAAGAAATTCTACCTTGGGTTTTCTGTCTGAGATTTGGAATAAGGTCATTTACCGAGTGTGCTTGAGTGGAGTGAGGTAGAGAGCTGAGAAGACTGTTGATAGTTTGGTATAGCCACTGTCTGGGGAGGAAAGGGTAAGTCCAAATGTACATAAAAGGATTGCTGAGAGCCCAGGTCAAATTGGAAAGCACAGTTGTTTCTCTGAAGTTGTACTGAAAGGAAGAAAAGACAGAAAGTTGAAGATAAAACATATTAGCATAGGTAGTTGTGCTTACTGAATGGTTATCACTCAAGGAGCTATAAATATTGTGCAAGTGGCATTTTGCTTTATGTCTATTTGTTTTTTTCTTAAAGTGGATTTACAAAAGGTTTACTCTGTAAGTTTCTCAGTTCATTTACAGCATTAAAATGTGTGACCATTAATTAGTTTTAGAGAAATCCCCAGGAGGAAGAGAAATAACAGTAATTAGCATTTTCAGTTACAAATGTAGAAAATGATGCCTGATGATACTCTTGAGGTCATAATGCAAACCACTGTTTACTCATAATTAAATGAACAACATCCTCGAAATTCAATGAGAAGAGCATATTTTATAAGACTTTAGTGGGTGTATTATAGTTGCATGGCGTCTTGAACCCTTTCTGTCACAGGAGCTCAGTATATAGTTACAGTTAGGCCTATCCTAGTTAAAACTGAAATCAGGGTGATTTATTTTGGGAGTTTCATTTCCTAATACAGCAGGAGTCAGCAAACTATGATCTGCTACCTATTTTGGGAAAAAAAATCAAAACAAGGACTATTTCATAATATGTGGAAATTATATGGAATTCAAATTTCAAGTGTCCATAAATCAAATTTTATTGGAATACAGCCACATGTGCTTGTCTACATGTTGTCTCTGACTGATTTCACACTAAAAAAGCAGAACTAAGTAGCTGTGATGAGATGGTATGGTCTGGCAAGCCTAAGATATTTACTATCTGACTCTTTACTGAAAAAGTTGTCTGCCACTGAAAATACAGCTCCTGCCTGAGCTAGCCTCCATCCTCATCGGTTGTTCATTGGTACTATATATATTCAGGTGTTTTAGTCTTTCAATAAGGTACTCTTCAACACTAAAAAGCCTACACCCAAATGAATAACTAAATATACAATGCTGTAATTTCAGATTCAGGTCAGGACGCCTGGATACATTTTGGCTAAAAGGTCATCTCGGCTTTCTTTCATTCCACCATGCTTATGTGAGTTACAAAGATCTCGTCTAATTTGGAACATTTGCTAGGTTCTTGACCTGCTGTTCTTTTTCTGTGACATAGCAGGCCCTTCAGATCCTGAACTTAAAATTTCAAAAGAATTTTCACAGGCAAAATGGTTGAGCCAGAAGGCAGGATAGGAAGGCCTCAATCTGTATTTCACACATATTGGGCCGTCGGGAAAGTCATGATGCATTTTTGCATTGAAAAACTTAGAAAAATACGTCATGACTTTCCCAACGACCCAATAGATAACGGGAGCCCAAGCCCATTGCGTGGTTCTAAGAGAAGCTGGCCTGGAGAAGCGTGGCTTGACTGCCTTGGATCAGAATTTTAAATTTTATTCAAGTGTTTACTTTACTGAAACAAGATTTTGTTTGGGCCGTGAGCTCTTGGTCCTCTGATCATGTGTATTTAATTTAGCTCTGTCAATACTTTGGAGGATGGGTCTTGCTCAGCTAGAGTGCAGTGTGTCTCCTAGACATTTTAAAGCCTCATACTTTCCTGCATCATGTTTCTCCAGCTCGAGGTCAGGCAGCATCCCTGGAGGGGTTGCAAAGCTCCCTTCCTGGTAGTGTGTCTAGGTACTTTCTGTCCTATGGTTTTTTTCTTTTTTCTGAGATAGGATCACAGGGCCCTAAGGTGGTGGGAAAGGCAGCCCTGACAAGGTGTTATAAATTTTTCTCTTTCTGTTGGAGATTTTTAGAGGAGCTTTCAGGAAACCGAGGTTCTGTCTTATCTTCCTCTTTCACATCTATAAATACCATGCTGTCTTCCACACACCTATCAATATATCACCTGGCTTCCTGGGGGCAAAAGGTGAACCTGTTTTTGTTAGGTGTTCTTGTCTGCAGTATTTCAAAATGATAAATTCCTCTGGGGTTTCACTTCAATATTGGACCAGAACGCTTTCTCTGGATTTCCCCTCCTGGCCCTCTGCACCACAGATCACAGAAGAGAAATGGATTGAATGTTAGCCGAGCAAGTGGGCCTCGGCCATCATCTTCAGACAGAGCCCAACTCTGCTTAACCCTGAGAGGTGGGGGTTACGCTGCTGTAAGAAAAGATGCTGTTGGCCATACTTGAGCTGGGCTCCTTTACAATAATCAGGGAGAAAAAACAAGGCCTCTCAAACAACACCTCCTTTAATACATTGCTGGCTAGTTAATGTTTGTAGAAGCAAAGCATGTAGTTCCGTTTTGCCTTTTAATTATTCATAATAGCATTCTACCAATAATGCCTAAGAAATGCACTTGTCAGTGAGACATTTGAAAGCTGAGTATATATGAGAAGTTTAAGTTCAAGAGAAGTAGGATTCTCATTGACTGGTTTTCTCTTCCTTCTTTTGCTTTGCAAAGTCTGTGAGACTTAAATTATCTTTATAATGCTAATTAGCAAAGTGATGATTTCTTACTTATCACTAGAAATGTGCAGGACCTTTGAGAAATTAAAATGTTTTTAAAGCTTGTGAACCCATTCTCATGAATTCCCCATTTATTTTATCATTTCTCCATAAAATGTTACCAAGTTTAAGTTTAATGCGCTTCTGTGATATTGCTGAGGGCTCTTAAGGGTATATGTTATATTCTATTTCTAAATGTAATATTCAGATAGAATCATTTTTGAGACTTCAGTAGTGCAGACAATTTTTAGCTCTGGGACCCCAATTTAAAATAGATTGAACGTAGCACTCATCTTCTCGTTTCTAAAGCATTTGCCCTTATTTTTCTTATGAAAAATAGGAAGGATAGGGAGGCAAGGTGAATAATCATAGCAGAGAAGCTTAAAAGAAATGAGAAAGGCCATAACCCTTACCGGCCTGTGGCAGTTGAAATTGAATACATAATTATTATGGGAGCCATTATCATCCACAGTTACTGTTTACTTCCGTTCCATCTTTCAGCTTCAGCACTCTTTTATTTCTAGAATTTTTTTCTTCCAACTCAACTCCGCCCCCTTAACGCAGCACACACCAATGCTTCACTAAAGCTGTGGCTGTGCTGCTCTGCCTGGCTACCAGCTTCTGTTTAAAGGTGTCTCTACACCTGATTGAGTTAGCGATTACAGTGGCATGTGCTAGAATGCCGAAATCAATACTTTGCCTACTTCTGCCTCTTGCGATTTGGGGTGTGCTGCTTCTGCTTTGGAATTCATTCCACGATTCTCACCCTCCTGACTGCTAGGCCCTGGCTGGCCTATTTAGATACTACTATTAGCCACTCATGGATGGTGAGTGACTATGATTTTCAGTGAAGTTTTATGTGCTCAGGTTGGGTGGGTGTCACTTAAATGTATTAGGCAATCAATTTCAGAATCCCCTGGGCAGCCTTTTAAAATTTGAATGAAAAGACCCCTTTGCAGATCTTATGAATAAGTTTCTTGGAGTGGGGTCTCCAGGCATGTATAATTTTTAAAGTTGTCATTGTCGTGTCTAATATACCTCTTGGGCTGGGAACCACTGACTTATGCCCTTGAACATGATCATTATGTCCTCTACTACGGCTGGAGGTAAAACCTAAAAACAATTCTTCACATCTGGGGAAGCAGAAATGAGATTTTTCTATTCTTGTGCTTTTCACAATCACATAGACACTAAACCTTTTAGAAACCATAGTAATCTGTCTTTTTGCCTTGCCCGGTCAGAGAGAAATGAAACCAAGGGGCGGTGTATTCCTTTGGGGCAGTGAATTTCAAAGACAGTGGAGCACAGCAGAGAGAGAAGGGGCTGTTTGAACTGTTCAGGGTTCGGTTACTGAAATTAGATCCCTGAGCTGTTTACCCCAGACCATGAAACAGCTAAAAGGAAAATTTATTTTAAAATGTCTGTGAATGTAGAGAGGGCACAAACAGGAAAGCTGATTCTAAAAGATGTTAAACATGGAGGAAACTCTCCTACTTTGAGTAATCTACTTTGGGTGTTAGCAGCATGAAGTGACTAATAGAGACAATAAAAGCTGCACCAACTAAAAAGGAAGTTTCGGGTTTTTCTCTTTTTTTTTTTTTCCCCCTTTGACACAAATAAGCAAACAGAGAAATGCTTGCCTGGAAGTAAATGAGCAGTTAGCATAACAACAAATGAACCAACAATGCAGAAGGCAAACAGTGGTGGCTCACCAGTGAGATAAATACTGGAAATAAGCTGAAAGACATGACTATGTAAGGCAGAGTAACAAAAACAGACAGCAGACGAGAATCCCATAGAAATAACAGAGGCAGCTGGAGCGCCACTGAACCCTAGACCTTCTGGTCTTCTATTATTAACTCCGCCTAAACAATCTCAGACATTTCCTCTGCTCTCTGGACCCATAGTCCCAACTGCCTAATTGATATTACTGCTTGCATCTCAATATATCAGCATGTTTAAAACCAACTTCTGGATCTTCCTCGCCAAAACTAATCCTCTTCACTCTTTCCTGCCCCAGGGAATGCCACCAGCATCCATTAGAGGGTAAATTAGAACCACGGCATCATCTTTGACCGTTCTCTTTCCCTCACTCTCCATAGCCAGTCTGTCACCCATTCCTGGCAAGTTTGCACCCTCAAATGGATGCACTTTTTAAAATGTTTACTACCACCCTCCAAGCCCAAAATACCATCATCTCTTCCTTGGATGTTTATGGTCTCCTCCTGCATTTATCTGAATTCTGCTTCAGTATCTTCTCTACCCTGTAGCCAGAGAGGCCTTTCCTAAATTCAGCTTTATCATCTTAAAACCAGTCCCTTTCTTCAGTTCCTTTGGTGTCCTTTCAGTGCTCTAAGATAGAGACCCAAATCTTAAACCATACTTGTGAGTACCAGCGTGATTGGCATTGTCTATCCTTACAAATTCAGCGCTGACTTCTCTCCCCTTCCTTTGGCACTTCAGCCATACTCTTCTGTCATTTGATGAGACATGCACCCCAGGGACTTAATACCTGAGATTCCTTTCTTGGGGACACTATTACTTTCCTCTCTCCATCACCACCCCATCTGCTCAGCTTCTGTTTCTCCATCCAGTCTTTCAGGCCCCAACGCATCCATCGCTCTCAGTAAAGCTCTCATTCCTGCTTGGATTTCTTTTCTATGTCCAATTGCAGCTCTGAGTAGTTTCCCTGTAGAACAGGGTTCGTCAACAAGAATGTACTGTTTACATTGTGGACCAGGTAATTCTTTGTTGTAGGGTGCTGTCCTATGCATTACAAGTAGCATCCCTGACTTCTACCCACTAGAAGCAAGTCTTAACAATTAAAAAATATGTCCACACATGGTCACATATCCCCTTGGGGGAGGCAAAGTCACACCTGTTGACAAGCAGAGCTTCCGAGCAACAACCTCTACCTCAGTTTGTCATGTATATTTTTCCTCAAAAACTGAATACTCCATGAGAGCAGGAAGAGTGTGTGTGTGTGTGTGTGTGTGTGTGTGTGTGTGTGTGTGTGTGTGTTGATTGAAAGAATTGGGAAAAAAAAAAACAACATTTTTTTTTTAACCCAAAACATTACACATTAAGGAGAGGGCCGGCCGAGTGGCTCAGTTGGTTAAGAGCTCGCTCAAGAATGTGAACTCTGAGCAACAGATTTGCTGGTTCAATTCCTGGCCCTAGCTGAGCTGCCACTGAGCTGCCAAAAGGTGGCAGGTGGCTCAGCTAAACAAACAAACAAACAAACAAACAAACAAACAAACAAACAAACAAACAAACAGGTGGCTCAGCTAAACAAACAAACAAACAAACAAACAAACAAACAAACAAACAAACAACATTAAGGAGAATAGTGACACTATTGGGGAAAAAAAACAAACACCACCAAACATGGGGAATAAGGCCACTATTTAATTCTAATCTCCAAAGTTCCTTCTCTTTTTCTTTGTTCAGAAGGAAATTTGAGAACTCCATCCATCAAATCAGTATAATCTTGAGGTGGAGTTCACTGGAGAAAATTAGTCGTGGGATATATGCTTCTGGTCTGCTACTGAAGTCTACAGCTTGTTAAACTTCTTGAAGAGGAGACTCGGCTTCCCTAAATAAGCACCCTAAAAATCATAGACATTCTTCATGTAGCTCTGTGGCAACTTGGTATCACTCTTTAAGGGAAAACTATACCTACAACGTAGCTAATGTTTCAGTTTGAAATGGAGATGGAGCACAAAGCCTTTCTTAAATGTAACAGGACCAGAAGGTAAGGGGGGAGGGGGTGGTAGAAGAGGGTAAATGGGGTCAAATAGATGGTGATGGAAGGAGAACTGACTCTGGGTGGTGAACACACAATGTGATATATAGATGATGTATTACAGAATTGTACACCTGAAATCTGTGTAATTTCACTCACCATTGTCACCCCCAATAAATTTTAATTAAAAAAAAAAAGAATAATATTTTAAAATATTTTTTAAAATGTACCAGGCGTGTACTCTATGTCTTCTGTGAGGTGTTTTCTAGCAGCTCCAAGTGGCTGGTGAAGAAGGTAAACATAAACACAATAAGTGAATAAGCAGATAGGAGTCAGTATACAGAGGGGGTAACACTTGATTCTAAATGGAGATATCAGGACATCTTTCCAGAAAAGATGAACTTCTTTGAAAGATGAGTAGGAAATTTTAGGTAAAAACGAAATCTGCCACGAGCATGATGGAACACAGCATGTGGATTATGGAGTATTTGAGATGAAGCTAGAAAAGTTGGAAGAGACTTGAACAAGCGTTTAATGCTGGGCTAAGAGATTTGGGTTTATACATAGCAAACCACCACAAGGATTTAAGAAAGGAAATGACATGGTTACATTTATATTTTACAGAAATCTCCCTGGATGGATGTGGAAGGTAATCTAGAATGTGTGGGACTGGAAGTATAGAGACCAGTTAGGGGTCTATTATAATATTGTCCAGGAGAAATGAAGGACATGATTCAAGAAGTGACACTAGGGGTGGGAGAAAAGAGTGATTTCTGAAGGTAATTAGGAAGTAGAAATGATATGATATTGGCCTTGGTAATGAGAGAGAGAGAGAGAGAGAGAGAAGAGTCTAGCATGACTCTCAGGTTTCTTATTTGATTTTCTGCATGCATTGTAAAGTCATTAACAAAGATGGCATTTCAAAGGGACAGGTTTGAATGGACAAAGAAGAGTTTGGTTTTGGACTTGACAAGATTAAGTCTTCCATGAGCCTCTAGTTCAGCGGTTCTCAACCTTCCTAATGCTGTGACCCCTTAATACAGTTCCTCATGTTGTGGTGACCCCCAACCATCAAATTATTTTCGTTGCTACTCTAGAACTGTAATTTTGCTACTGTTATGAATTGTAATGTAAATATCTTTTGTTTTCTGATGGTCTTAGGCCACCCCTGTGAAAGGGTCGTTCGACCCCCAAAGGGGTCGCGACCCACAGGTTGAGAACCGCTGCTCTAGTTGAAGTAACCAGGACTGGTGCTCAGAAAAGAGGTCAGAGCAAGAGGTAGATTTGAGTTACCACAATGGGGTGGTAACTGATGCTATGAGAATGAAAGAGGTACCACAGAGAGAGGATATGAAGGAGAGAGGCAGACTCCTTTTGTATATCACCAAGGAGAGGTTTAGATAAGAAAACCCTTGTTCTAAGTCTTTATCCGAATAGTGAATCACCTGAAGGAATTGTATTTTAGATTCAGGAGGAGAAAGTGATCAAATTACCTTCACATTCATTTGCAATGATTTATTTATTCTGCTGGTATCAGAACTAGTGTTGAAATGCCTTAAAATAAGTTTTAGCTACTCATATTCACAATTCTCTGGGAGCCAGGAAGTCACAAAATCTTTGTAAATTTTGCAAGTCTTTGAGAATAGCCTTCACAATATGTGCTTTCAGGCCACAGGCATATATGGTGAGATTCTTGCCTTCCAAAAGAAGTGATTGAAAAACAGGGAGTTGGAATATAGTTTAGACAGTTTTTGAACTGATTTAGCATTAATGGATCCATTCTGTTTTAATTAGTGACTGTCTTTATTCTCTCAAGAGCATACTTTGTCCACAGATTTTCATAGATATTATTTCAGAACTTTTAATATTTTTTCTGGCAAATGGCCCATTCACGTTAATGGCTGGACATGTTATTATGGTCATTTTAATTACATGAACCAAAAACATTCTATTATTTCAAAATTGACGTGCTTAAATCAAGTTCTATACTATTTTTTATTGAAATATATTTGACATATAACATTATATATACGTAAGGTTTAGAATATGTTATATATTTAAATATGTAGCAATATATTGCCATTGTAGTTATAATTAGCTCCTCTATCATATTATATTTATTATTTCTTTTTAGTGGTTGATATAATTAAGTTCAAGCCTCTTAGCAAGTCTGATGATTATAATACAATGCTATTGTCTACATTGTAACTTATTTTCTTGTTATATTTGGTTACCTTAAAAATGTGTCTGCCAAAAACCAGTTGTAATAACTAGGTAATATCAATAGATTCTGATATGGATTGATTGATTTGAATGTTCACCAGCAAATGGATATAAATTGTTTTCTATATTAGCCATAAGACAAATCAGCAAAATTTTTTTGTAATTGTAGTGATATTTTAAATTGGTAGATAAGATAGGGAAGATAAGCCAATGAAATCTTCTGTCAGTCTTAATAATGGCAAATGGGGTTTTTGTTGCGTTACTTGTACTTATGGTGCCCTTTTGGAAAAAAACGTTAGGCGAGGCCAGAAAGAAGAATGTCTTACCAGCTGAAAAGTCATAAAAAATGTTATTTTAAATTTAAACACAATTGAAATACATTAACAAAAACTCACTCATATCAGAATTGAATTTAACAACTCATTGAATGGCAAAATTGTTTATACCTAAGGAAGGCGGAATCAAAATTTAACGATAGATTTCTAGACACTATTTTCAAAATAATTTTTATGTGCACTGAGAAATGAACAGGCGTATATCTTTTACATAGTTAAAGTACATTTTCCTATAAATAGTGTTTTCTTGAAGGATTGGATTTAACTTGAATTTTTGATAGATTTTAAGATACACTAAAATTAATACTAATATAATAGAGTTTGACCAAAGACATAGAGTCAGTAAATGTCAGAGCCCGTATGCAAAACTCAGGTCATAAAGACTTCAGAGCTTATATATTGATTACCATCCTATGTATCTCTCATGGAGTGCAGGTAGAGGACTCTGCCTCTATCTCTCAATCTCTTCCCTTTTTTGTAGGACTTTGTTCCATCTTTGCAAAGTGATCAGATAGATGAATGAGAAGTATGGAAATGTCATTGGCTTAAATGTAAGCTAATAGAATATGCAAATAGAATACAAATGGTAGAAATACCAGAAAATTATGTAATATAGGTTTCTTTTCTAGTGTACCCCTTGTGTGGTAAGTCTTCCAAATTGGTGGCACCCTCCGTCATGATATTTGAGAAACAATAAATGGCCTATTGATTTTTATCTTTAACCACCTTAGTGTGATTTTCAAATCCTTTATTAGTTTTTTATGAAGGTATAATTTACATACAGTGAAATGAATCGATCTTAATTATAAGGTGCAGTGAGTTTGACAAATGCATACACCCATGTAAGCCACACACCTCTCAAGATGTAGACGTTTCCATTAGCTCCAGAAAGTTTTCTCATGCCCCTTCCCAGTCAATTCCCGCACCTCTTGCCACCCCTCAACAGAGATGACCACTGTTCCGATATCTAGCACCATAGATTAGTTTTGCCTGTTTTAGAACTTCATGTAAATGGTGTCATGCAATTTGTTCTCTTTGTGTCTGTCTGGCTTCTTTAGTATCTGTAGCTTCTGAGATTCATCTTGGTCACGTGGGTCAGCACTTTTTGCCTATTTCTGAGTGGTATTTCATTGTGTGAATACTATATAATTTGTTTCTTCATTTTCCTGTTGGATGAATATTTAGGTTATTCCCCTTTTTGGTAAATTAGAAATAAAGTTTCCGTGAACATTCTTTTACAAGTCTTTTGTGAGCAAATGTTTTTCTTTATTTTAAATATTTAAACATTTAAAAAATATTTTAAATAAGTAACTACAAGTAGAATTGCTTGGTCACAGGACAGATGTATTTTTAACTTTTTAAGAGGCTGCCAAACCATTTTCTAAAGTGTTTGTACAGCTTTAAATTCCCATTTTATATTCCCATTAGTAATGTACAGAAATTTCACTTGCTCTAAATCCTCTCTACATTTGGTAACATTAGTCTCTTTAATTTTAATAGTTCTAGAAGGTATCTCCTTATGACTTCTATCTTTTCAAACCTTCTGTGAAATTAGAGTTTTAAACTGTTATATATTGTAAAAGCAATGCAAGTATATTTTACAGAAATGAGAAAATACTGAAAATTTTAGGTAAAAATCACCTGTCCACATTTGGTGTTTAAAAATATTGAATATAAAATATTTCTCTATATATCAAATTATAATAATGTACTCTTTTGTCATTAAATGTACCCTCAAACCTAGAATTGTATGACATCATATTATTACACCATAGAGTATATTATAATTCACGTAACTATTTGTCTACTTTTAGGGATGTGGATTTTTGCTGATTTTCTCCAAATATGAATAATACTGTACATGAAGCATTCTTATAACTAAATCTTGTGACTGATTCAGATTATTTTCTTAGGACAACTTCCTGCCAGATCATAATGTCTCATTTCCAATCTCTTATTTCTTTTTTTCATCTCTGTGATTAGTAGAACTTCCAGAATAACATAAAATTCCAGTGTTACTATCCGGTGTCCTTATCGTGTGCCTGGTTTTAAGAAGAATGCCTACCTCACTACCAAGACTTGCCAGTTTGTTTGTGGAAGATGTTCTTTCTGTTAGAAAGTGATCCTTCTGGCTGTTGCTTTCGACATTAATTTCAGTGTAAGTGTGCCACTCGTGGCACTACTTTGTGCAATGATCGGAAAACGTGGGAAACCTCACCCCATTTGGGTAGTTCAGAAAAGTCTTCTCTGAAATGCCTGTGTCTAACACCTTGCCTGATACAGAGAAAGCACTCAAAAGAATCTTGAATGTGTGAAAAGTCAATGGAACAGTCACCTGAGGGATGAGTTAAAGTGAGCCAGATGAGGGTAAGGGAGGGAAGTGGAAATAGGCCAGGGCGAGAGAACAGGATGAGCTCTGACAGCCTTAAAGTGGGGAGCAACTGCATTTGTGGAAATGAGAAGTAGTCAGGTTGGCTGAAACCCTGTGAGTAAAGGGGAATGGAGCACCAGGTGGGGCCCTGAGGAAGCAAGGCCGCGAGGTACCTGGCTCTCACCATGTCCACGTTGACTGTCATAGCTTCCAAGAAAATAACTTTGACAGATAGTAAATGTACTCTTTTTCATGCTTTTTTACCTAAAGTTTCAGTTTCACAGATAATCGCATTTTGGTTCTTTTATTTTTCTTTACACAATAATCCCTGTTTATTCCTTTTTTCACTGGACTTCATTTGTGCCATCTTCTTTTCCTTTTAACCTTCTGTCATTTTACCTTTTCCCCCGTAAATGTAAATGGTTACAACATGCCAGATGCTAGAGATGATTTTTGACAACCTCTCTTCTTGAAGCTAATAGTTTAGTCTCTTATAGATTCTAATTTAGTTGTATTTTGTTGTTGTTTTTTTACCTATTCTACGTATCAGCCTGTCTCCCTTCCCTCATCCCCTCCGTTTCTTCTTTCTTCTTCTCTCCCTTTATTGGCATTTAGGATTTTCAGCTGATTATCACTTAAATAAGAAATGCATACATTGTTGTACAAAATTAACACATAAAGAAACTAGAAAGCAATACATGAAAGCCTCCCGCATTCCCTCCCCTTCTATTTCTCTTCCCAGAAAATATGTTTCATCAAGGGTTCGATACATGCATATACACTCATATCATGCCTTTCACCAATAAACGGTCTTTATTTTAAACATTTTTCTATAAAGTCCTTGGAGCCCTTTCCCTGCTTGTACATGTGTTGCTTTCTCATTTTTTAAATAGCTGCATAGTATCACATCATGTGGATGAGCCATAGTTTTTATTCTCTGCTGTTGATGGATATGCCAGTCGTTTCAACTTCTTCACCAGGTCATGTACCAATAGTGCTTTGGTAAACATCCTCGTGCATATATTTTTGTGTAAGACACTCAAGTAATCCTTAAGGATAAACCCCCTCGATGTGGAGTTGGTATAATCAAGTGTGGACATTTAAAATGTAATAAACACTTCAAAACTGCTTACTCAAACATTCTAACCACTGATTGATAGTATCAGTCTTTTTAACTTTTCAGTCTAATGGATTACAACGGAAATAAAATGGTTTTCATGTACATTTCCCAATTATTTGTGAGGATGAATACTTTCTCACATTTTTATTTCTATTTGTATTTCTGCTTTGAATTCCCTGTTCACAGCAGGGGTGTGATATTCTGTCTCACATGTGTCCTTATATTTCAGTGGGCGGTTAGTGAAGGTTGCTTTGGAGCCACTGTCCAGGTGCTGTTTGAAATGACAACAGAACAGAGTTGGAATTTGAAAGCGATAGGGGCAAAGTTGAGTGACACCACTGTGTAATGTCAGTGCTGTCAGTTTCTTTGGGCAAGTTTTTAAAGCCTTTAACCTCAGGCTCATCATTTATAAAGTGTGGATCATAACAATACCTATATTTATTGTGAGGATTACATGTTTTTGTGAGGGTTTATTAATATAAGGTGCCTAGAATAATAACTGATACAAAAATTTGGCTGTCATCATTATTATTGTTGTTATCATTCTTGTTTTTACTTACTACCACTTTTATTATCAGCATTTTGTTAAAGTCAGGAGGAGTCTGCGATTGGAAAAAATGCCAATGCCAGGTATACTTCTAGGTCCCTGTTTTACCCAGTACAGCGATTCTGGTTTGTCAACTCTTCCCTGCAAGCTGGCTTTTTTATTACCAGAATGTATGCATTTATATCTCTTTCACGGTCTTAAAAATGTAGCCAAAAAAGAAAAAAAGAGACAGCCATAGTCAATGGAGTTTATTCGTGGGGGTGGAAAGGAACTGCTGCTCTGGACATTGAAGACAGGCCTTCACAGCATGTCATGAACCCTAGCACATAATAAAAGCCGGATTTCAAAAACACTTCCTTATTGTACCAACTTCTGCTTCAAAGAAAGAAACGAATAAAGGGATGCAAACCTACTTGCTTAGCCTGCTTAGGGGGTTACAGACATGTGGCAGTTGTAGTTAGAATTATCCTTGGTGGAATTTAAACACACAACTGGAAATAAAAGACTTCTTTGAAATGCGAATTACCTCTTTAAAAAGTCTTCAACAGAAGATGAGGATGATGGGGTCGCTTTCATTCTAAAAGGAACATCTGCATCCCAATTTCTGATTGAATGTCAGTACCTTGGTTTGCTTCCATACAGGAACAATCTCAGAGGAAACTGTCATAGACAATGATATTTGTGGGTACCAGAGGACTCACTGTGCTAACAACCTCCCTCTCTTAACTTTTAAATTTCAAGATCTTTGCCTTTAGACTTTAACCATTGTCTTCAAAATTCTACCTGGAGGAGCAGCTATTAAATTAAGATTAATCACTAACACCCTCATTGGCATTTATTGTAGCCATTTTGTATAGAACTGGTAGATAAGATTCAGGCGTGGAAGAAATTAGAAGTTGGGGTTAGGAAGAAAAAGGGAATTCCTTTGAAACATATGCCATGATTGAAGAGGGCAGGCCTGGACGAGGTGACAGACAGGGTGGCATGGAAGAGCCGGTTCTCCGAGGCAGGAGAGATGAGGGCTGGTGAGTACAATAAATACAGGGGAAGTGCTCTGTGAGAAAGTTTAGAGGACAGTGACTTCATTTGTGTTGGAGTCCAGTTTTGCCTCTGTCCCCCCACCCCCATCTGCCTCACCCATTTTTACCCCTATGAAACCAAGAATTAGTAGTGTTAAACCAACAAAAACCAGATGTTTTTTTCTACTCCCCTCCTCTCTTCCTTCTCTTAACTTTTCCTCTTCCTCCTCTTCTTATTAACCTATCCTCTAAATCTTAGAGGAGCCTATGGATTAAAGGTGAAGAATTTCCTCTCCACTTGAATATCAGCATGTATATTGCTTTTCAGTTTAATCATGTATTTAGTTATTCATTTATTTAGTGAGACAGTCAACAAAATTTGGGGGGTTCTGGAAAATACCAATAGTAAAACCATGAATATTTCATAAAACCCACTTCTTTTGCCTGTAGATGTTTATTTCAGAGGTAGTCTGCCTACAAATAGGTAATTGATTACCATTAACCAGGATAGAAAATATGAAGAGAAAAGCAGATTGGAAAAAAATTAGTTTTTGCAATCTTGAGTTTGACATGCCTGTAGGTCATTCTGGGTAGAAAATATGGGTCTAGAGCTCGAGAAAGAGGTTTAGGCTGAAGATAGACATTTGGAGTCATTTGAAAAAGCTTCAAAAACTGATTACTTCTAGAAAACTGCTTTAGTCATGGTTCAACTTTTGAAGAGGTTAAACATAATTGTTCTTTTAAAAATCTATTACATTGTAAAACTATCTAATTTTTAAATTTAATAACATTGTTTTAACTTTTCAGTAATTTTCTACTGTCAAATTTCTGCATATACTTTATTTCTCTTGTGTCTTTTTGAGTTCATAATCTAACCCTAATGCATTTGCATGATATATTTTAGAGCTGAGAGTAACTAAGTAGGATCCAACACAGAGGAAAAAAAAAAAGACTAAAATATCCCTCAGTTACTGTGACTGTTTGAATTCTGGAAGTGTTAGCATTTATTTTCTAATTAAAACTTACGAATTTACTATTTGAAAATCTTTCCTGAACCATGTTAATAATATAAGATATAAAACTAAAATGTTAAGGTAATGATTTAATTGCAAACCTGTTATGATTTACTAATAAGCATTGAGACTAACTTTAAATAGCAGAGCTTAGTGAAACAAATGGTTAGATTTCACAATAAAATGTAAACAGGATGTTAATTAATTAATTTATCCCTCCCTTTTTTCACTTTGTCTTTGACAAAAAAGCTTAAGAATGATGCACTCCATGTGAACTGAATTCCATAATAAAAACCCATAAAAAAAAGCCAAAAACATTTAATGGTTCTTCTTAATGTTCCCAAGTTTGAGAAAAATCAGGATCCAATTTAATTCATGCAATCTAGAAATATTTATACTATTTTTTAGATTGGGTTTTGAATTCCTGTCTCCATCTTCTCTGCATCTAAGTAGTAGTTGTTTTCCCACAACCCTTTATAATCCCCCTTCGTTTTTTGCCTTCAGATAGAGTACTGCGATTTTAAATTTTTGGAAAGCTTGCTCTTCTTGAAAATAGGGGGCATCTCTTACACCTCATTAAATCACCTATTGGTTTATCCACTGACTGCTCATCATATGTCTTTGTACATTTGTTAATGTCTTGTCAGAGCTGAAGCTTTTTAGTGTTAATAAGGAATGTAAAATAAGCAACACAAACAAGTCCTAGGATGTGTAGACTATCCCCACCTATTGAAGTATGACAGGCCTCTTAGTTTTACACTGTCTCTAGTCATTCCATACACTTCCAAACATGCTATAGAAGACAGACAATGTGTTAAAGAGAAGCTTAAAAGTTCTGAGCAATTCTGTTCTTATTTTCACATTTTTTTTCCTGTTTAAGAAGACTAAGGAGATGCTGATGTTGTCTAGCTAACATTTGATGGGTTCTATTGCCTGTGTGCAAGCAGTCATATTTTAAACCAGTTACCTTGTACATCATAGTTTTCAACATACCAAAGGAAAAAAATATCTGTGTTTAGACAATGTTCAAATGAGAAAGAGTGCTTCAATATGCTGCTACTTAGCAATCAGATGAAACTGAGCAGTGATTTGTGAAGTCTCTTGAATTTCTCCAAGTATAAAATACATTTATGTTAAAAAAAGTGATTGATGTTAGACTACATGATATTTGAGTTTATCTCAGTGTAACAGTGATATTTGAAAAATATATTTAATGTCAAATTTAAAAATACGTAATATTTTATATTTTGATTATTACCATTCCATTAGAATTTTTTTCATGAGGAGGAATTCATTGTTCTTTCAATGATCTTATTTTTACTTGAAAAATATGTCAGTTCATCTCAATAGCTTTTAATCAATAATAGCAGTCTAAGCAAATGACATAATTTGTTTCAGTAATGCCACTTTCTTTAAGTATATACAGTCATTCTTCTCAAGGCAAGTTTCTTTGTGTAATATCTTAGTATGTGCCATTCACTTCTGTTTGCTTTTTTGACACTTAGAGCATTTATCTCCATTAAATGAAATATGAGTTACTCTATTTAATAGTATTGAAAGTAAAAGGAAATTGAAAGTTTCAAATAAATTACAGAGAAGTAGCAGCTATTTTTGCATATTTTTGCAAAGAAGCCAGGGGGAAAATGAGGACAAATAAGGACATGATTATCCACATTTTGGGAATGCATTCTAGCAGCATCTGAGCAGGGGAAAGTAGCTGACAGATGGGAAGAAGTCTGATAGGAAGTGCTTCGGTATTAAATTGTTTTGGACATAAGCACAAAGGATGAGCTTGGCTAAGTAAAGGTTGTCCAAACATTTCCCTCCTATGCGTCTAAGTTATTCTTCCTCTCTGCAGCTGCAGTATCTCGGCCTTTTGGCTAAGATCAAGTGTAGTATCTGCAGCTGCAGTGCGAGTCATTAACTTGGAGCCATAAACTCAGGCACTGAACTTTTTTGAAAGACGAGACACTAGGGGAAACACCTCTAAGTGTTTGCGTTATCTGAGACAAAGCAACGTGAATTGGCAAGCGTCTCATGTAAATCCTGCAGAAGCAGCCATGAGAAATTTCTGTCCAGCAAGAAATGGTAAATCGTATTAATAATGAATGACTTATTCTAATTTCACATGTGTAAAATATCATTAATTTTCCTCTTTATTTAGTGTGCTGTTTTTTAAAATATGAAACTATGTAATATGTCACTCTGGACTTTATTTTTAGATAAACTAATTTTTCCGAATGGCCTTAAACAGCTCCACTAGAAATTATCCTATCATGAAAAATGGGCTTTCTTGTAAAGTTTTAGAAATTAGAAAGAATTCCTAGTTAAGGTAATGTGACACTTTCTGATAATGTTTTACATAGAAATGTCTGGAATTTTAAATTGACTGTCACATTTTTTTTATAACATGTGAACCAAACCCCTTGCTTATAGTTTATTTATTTTTTTGTAGTTTATTTTTAAGTACTGTAGTAGTGCTACATGTTTTTGTTATTATACTATAGCATACAGTTCCGTTCCATTTAGTTTGGGTAAGATTAACGACTGAGGGTCAGATTGGATTTACGGGAGGAAATCGCCTTGACTTGGGAATCAGCCGCTGTGCATGACGGGACCTTGTTCTGTCACTCATCAGCTGAGTGAGTGTAGATAGCCCGTTGACCTCACATCCTCTATCTGTCCTTGAAAGGTTGATGATCAACTACTATTGACTGAGTTCCTGCTATTTGCCAGGCAGCATTATTGCTAGCTTTACAACAGAACTGTAAAGTGGACGTCATACACCAATTTAATAAATGAAGACACTGAAGCTCAAAAGGTTAAGCAACTTGCCCAAGGTCACACAGCTAATTCGCGGCCAGTGCTGAGATTTCGAACCACCTGGATATAAAGCCTATGTGTTTTATTCCATGAGTTGATAATTCTCTGAGTTATTTATATTTCCCTTTGGGAATCTCTGTCCTGACCATATTCCTCTGCTTTTTTTGTACCTTTTTTATTGCAGAGAATTTTTCTGAAAAACTGATACTGGTTTTAACTAACCACATTTTGGGCAATTTTCCCTTGACAAATTTTTCTATATATATATCTGATTGTTTTTTTGGCATTTTATCACAGATTTTCTTGAGACAAACTAATTGCATGTAATCTGTCAAACTGGATGTAGTCTATACTCATCTATCTATATAATTGTAAGTAAAATTATTGAAAGAATAATGTCTTCATGCTTCTCAGTGCTAGGATTCTCTTCAAGACTGCTCTTTACATCCTATTTCTCATTTATTATTGTATAATTATTTCATCAGGTGTTTGTCAGATTTCATTTGTAACTTTTCTGTTCATGGATTTCTCTATAGAAATAGAAGAATTGAAAGAAAAAGTGCAGCTCATGCTAGCATGGTTAATTGTTTTTGTAAATGATATAGATTTATGGAGTCTTGGTTAATCATCCAAACCGATGCTATTGTAGTTCATTAATTTCAGAATCTTATCCTGTTGCTCTCTTATGTTTTCATCATACATTTTAAGGTTCAGCTGTGTAAAAATATCTTCATGCTCAGAGGTTCCTTTTTTAATAGAAATAAAATTTAATTGCTCCAAAAGCTGAAGAAATCGACTATGACCCCAACAACTGCACTGTTTTACCAAGATATACAGTATATTAATTTCCCCAGTGATGAAAAATGTTTTTTAAAAAATGAAACCTTTAGTCCCTGTAGAATCAAGAAAATAATGATAAACCATTTCAATTACTTTTTAAAAATCCAGACTTCAGCATTCTCATCATCTTATTCCTTCCAATGACTTAACTTCCTCTGGGTACTTACATCCTGGGCAAATCTTTTTGTGACAGTTGTGCTTCATTTTATGCCTCTATACTTTGCATCCAAAGATTATGGAATTCAGAAATTGACTTTGACACAATTTCATAAAATTGGTCTAATAAGATTAACTCTTTTCTTTGGTTCACAGTTTTGACATCTGACTGTTATAAACCTTCATAAGTCAGTTCTGAGAGTTTGAGAAATAGGGAAGCTGGAATGGAGATTAAATATGCTCACCTGAATTGTAAACTCTGGAATTATATTTATGAGACTTCAAGGATTCTAAACCAGAGAGTTAGGCTCCATGCTAACTCCTTCAGTTTGATATTTATGTATAAGTGTCACAAATATAATATTGGATAATTTAATACATGCAGCTGGTACTGAATAAAAACTTATAAGTAGATATTAGTTAGGAAAGGCTTTGTTTACACTTCTTTGCATATTATGATACCTAATACTGAATTTTCTAATAGTTAAGTTGACACATTTTAGATGAAGTTTCTTAATTTTATTTAATTATTAAAAGAAATTAAAATATATCTGGAATACTTCCAAATCTATTCACTTCTCTAGAAGAAAACATTGCTATCAGCTTGGTGTATCCTCTAGACTCATATTTAATGTATTTATATACACCTAAAAAAATTTATGGTGTTGATTTGCGCATATGTTTTATATAAATAGAATCATACTGTATATTGTTGATCATCTTTTAAGGAAATTTTTCAAGTTTCCCAGTTAGCAATTCTGGTTAAAAAGACTTCCATACCACCATTTTTTTTTTTTTCATCTCAGGCCAAACTCTGAAGGAGATGCTTCTATTATTTTGCTCATCGTCCCCCTCATCCATCTTCAGCTTTCAGTCCCTCCTCTCTGGCCTGCATACTTAGCACCTCCTCTCTCCTTCCTTATAATATCGCTTAGACTCTAAGGAAAAGATTCCTGTTTTTCACTTTGAACTTAAGCCCATGTATTACTTACATGACTTTATTAATCCTTGGCACCAAGTACAAAATAAAAGGCTTTGTTTTAGTTAAAAGAACTTTCAGTACCGATAAAAAAAAATGGAGAAATGTTTCGGGGAGCGTGAGGTTTCTTCTTTGTCCCTAAAGTCTCACCTATTAGGTACCTGCTCATACTGTGAGGCCATGAAGTCAGCTCTGCCGGAGAATATTCTGAAATGAAAAGTATACATTTTGAACAGGCCTTACATTTGATTATGGAACGACTTAGTGGAGTTCCAATTTATAACTTAAAATTATGGGTTCTGTGCTCAGCCAGGAGCATGGCAATGCAGTGTTAAGATCTCTCAACACTTCCAAATGAAAAGCAGGAGACAGGTTATTTGCTCTGAGAATACATAAAAGCATGTTCCACGACCACTATTGTTACGTGGCAGTGATGGTCATAACACAGCTAAGAACCTACTGGCTCTAAAAAAAGACCCACTGTGTTCCCTACCCCTGGGCTCTTGGCTCTTTCTAAGGTCATTTTGTATCCCAGCATTAAAACATTTTTGATGGCTACTTGTACTTCTGTGGTTTTCAAGTGTATCATCCTGGTGCTGTTTCCTACCTTGAAAAATACATACCTACTAATTAAGTATCTGGCATGATGCTAGCCATTTTGTATACTTCTTATTTTATTAAACCTGTCAGATTTAATAAGGTAAAGATTAGGAAACCCATTTTACAGATAACGCCAACGAAGTTTAAGGTTGCCTAACTCTAAGTTGTTGTTCATAATTCAAACTGAGATGATGTTAACTCCAAAGTCTGTTATTTCCATTAAGCCTTGCGGTTTCTTTTCATATTCTCTTTTTTCAAACAAAATAGGTTGTTCACAAGCTGTCTTATATAAGATTTTGGACTCTCTTAGTGTCATTTTCTTGGAAAGTTTAAAAAATAAACCATAGGCTGGCTGAGTGGCTCAGTTGGTTAAGAGCTCGCTCAAGAGTTTGAGCTCTGAGCAACAGCGGTTCGATGCCCGGCCCGAGCTGAGCTGCCGTTAAGCTGCCAACAGGTAGCAGGATGGCTCAGCTAACAAATAAATAAATAAATAAATAAACCATAGATTATTCATAATTAGGTATTAATGTAATTTGCCATCTTGGAAATTCTACCAACAAAAACTTATTTAAAGCCTTGCTGATAGAAGTTTTCTTTTCATTAAAAGCATTGCTAGCTAAAATAATGACCAATAGTGAGAAGCCATTCCAATAATCAAGTTTGTTCACTGATGAAACTTGTTTCTCCATTCCCAGATTCTTAAATTAAGTTCTTTTCAAGGATTCCATAAAAATATTTTATGGATCTAACAATGTCCTACCAGAGTTTGGGAAGAGGAATTAGAATTTTCTTTCTCTGACTATCCAGTTATCTGATACTTCTTTTTAAGAAATGGACTTTTGTGGTTTGGCTTTTCAGCTTCTTTATGTTGTTGAAAAAGTAATTGCTACTAGTTTAAATTATTTTCCTGTTAAGATATAATATTTGCACCAGGTGTAATGGTGTGTATATTTTATGTTGCATTTAGTCAAAACACAGGGACTCTAGAATGACCTGGTTTTTTTTGTTTGTATTCTTAATTGTTATATTTACTTTATATTGATATTTGAACTCATCAAAGCAACATGTATTTTCAGAAGATAAGATTGATCGTTTAGTTTTTTATTTCTTGCCACATCTCTAAGCATTTTGTTTTGGGAAGATAATGCTATTTCGAGTCCAACGAAATATCTTAGCAAACTGAAAATTCAGACAATTTATTTGAAAAATAAAATAAATTTATAAGAAATTTATTCTTTTTAATTTTGAGTTCAGAATAATTTAAGCATGTTTACGAGGTAAGATTCCTCTGTTATTTAATGTGATTTCTAGTATTCACATAGTGGGGCTCTGTTAGTGAATTTTGGGGACTATATTTTTACCTGATGGGAATGTATCACTGAGATGCCAAGACCTTATGCATAAGTTTGTTTAATCCCCCGAAACCGTTGTGCAGGTATTTGTGAAATGACTTGGGGATAGAATTCAGTATGCACTTGTAGCTGAAATACAGGCAAGATCTTCTGTGTCTGTGAATTGCTTGGACTGAAAGGATCTGTAGACAGTGTTCTCAGCTGCTTAAACTGTTCATTGATTCAAATTTTAGAGAATGAAATTCTGTGAAGGCACTGGGAATATCATTAAGTCTCTTATCTCCTTTATAGTCAGTCTTTTGTGTGTTTCAGTTAAGTTTACCTATCTGAAATACCAGCCAATTTTCATTTATTTTTTCCCAAAGAATGTTGTTGTGCTGGTTGAAGCATTGTTACAATAGCATAAATTCTTCCATGCCTAGAAATGTAAGTCTAACAATGACATTTTCATTTTGTTTTTTAGAGCATCAGGGCATCGGGCCTTATCCTGTTGGAAACGATCCTTTTTGGGTCTCTGCTTCTATACTTTCCAGTAAGTAACATAATTGTATTTTAAAAGTAGTTATTTATTTTATTTTGCCTAGGCAATAATTTTTATAGCTAGATATAGATAATATATTTTTCTTACTTTTTATATATCTGTATCTATATAATATATATGTATTTTACTTTTTTATATCTCTATATCTATCTACATAATATATGTAGACAGATAAACAGGGTTTTACATATATTTAAACCCTGGCTCTTATCTATTGAATAATCTTAGATGTTACTTAACATTTCTAAACTTTGGTTTCCTTTTGTAAAATGGAGCTTATTATACTTTTTTCCCCAAGTTTGTGATGAGCGTTAAATAAATGCTTAACTGAGCTAACATATGGAAGTCATGCTTGGTATGTATGTTTGGTACATGCAAACATCTTCTTCCTCTACTGCCTGAATCAGAACCATGAGACACACCAACCAGTTAATGCTGGAAAATTCCAAATAGTTACATAGAAAAATAAACGTAATAAAATAAATGTATGTATGGCACTAGTGGCGTAGATAATCACAGTAGACTTTTCTTATTACACTAGCAACATGTCTATCACCGGAAGATAAGTAAGGACTTAACTCATTCAAGTCAACCAATTTGTATTCAGCAGTTATTGTCTGTCAAGCACCATGCTAATTTCAGGAAATATTCTATGAGAATATAAACTTGATTTCTCCTCTTCGGAAGCTTACAATTCAGAGGAAGAGATGAATAAGTGCAGGCAATTATGATATAATGTGGCAATAGCTAAGAGAGTATTAAAGGCAGGACGCTGTGGAGGCACCTTACCAAGAATGGGGAATGAAACATCACTTAACTGAGATCTGGGAGAAGAGTAGATAATGGAGAAGGAAAAAGTAAGGCTGCCAGGATCCATATTCTTTTTGGTTTTCCTCTTACCTCACTAGCTGCCTCATTTCAACCTTATTTGTTGATTCTTAACCTTTTTTCCTCACCTCTTAATACTTGAGTGCCTCAGGACTCAGTCCTTGTAGCTCTTCTGAATCTACTCTGCCTTGGTGATCTCACCTACCTGCAAATACTATTTCTATGCCAATGGATCCAAAGTTTATATACCCAACATAGACCTTTCACCTGAGCTCCAAACTCATATTCAACTGCTTGACAACTCCATTTGAAGGCCCAACTCCATTTGAATTCCCTATCATGTTCTTAATTGAGATACTGACCTTCCTCACCTCCAAAGTCAGTCTCTCTGTCTCCATAGATGGCAACTCTCTTCTTTTAGCTACTCAGGCTGAAAACCTGGGAGTCATCTTTGATCCCTCTCTTTCTTTTACATCCATCAGAAAACCCTTCAAAATATAGCAAGAATCTAATCATTCCCCATCACATTCACTGTTACCACCCTGGTCTAAACCACAAGTAATCTTTTCTGGATTATTGTCGTAGTCTCTTCCTGACCTCTCTTCCTCCATGCTTACCCCATACATTCTGTCTATGTTTAAAGTATCAGCCAATTTAAACACTAAAGTTACACCATGGCATTCCTCTTCTCAAAACTCTCAAAATGTTCTCCATACTCACCGTTAAAACCAAAATTCTTAGAATGGCCTCAAAAGCCCATGATTTGGATCCTGTCCCCTCTATTCTCTCATTTTTGAATCCTCTTCCCTCACTCAATGTTTATAAACATTCTTATTCTATTCAAGTTTTCTTCTTCTTGAGTAACATTTTATATTTCTCTTTAAAATAGAAATTTAGGTATAATCACTTTTTTTTTGGTATAATCACTTTTTAGTTTTATATAAAATCACCCATATTACTTAAGTTTTCTAATTTACCAGCATAGAGTTATTCATAGTGATAAGAGAAGCAATATAATAATACAGAATTCTCATGCCTGGGACTGTTCCTGTACAAATGACACATCGTGCATTGTAACATTTAATCTCCTCCATAGAACTATCAGGCAGGTATTTAACAAAAGTCATAGAATTACCCAGTTAGAAAGTGAAAGATCTGAAATGACTTCAGTAATTTTAATAATAACCTTATCATCAGAATATCTGTTATTGCTGTCACCATCATCTTTTTCCCAAACTTCTACTATTTGAAAATATATTTCTACCCAGTAGCCAGAAGGATATATCAAGTCTAACCTGTCAGTCCTTCTATGGTTTCCCAGTGTTCTTCAAATAAAGATCAAAACTCTTGATATGGTTTATAATGTTATGTATAGTGTGGTCTTTGCCCACCTCCCCAACCTCATTCAATACCACTTTTCTCCTCACTTTCTTTACCCTGACCTTCTTTCATTTATTAAAGGAAACACAGTCTCTCCCATGGTAGGCATAAGAACAGCTCCCTAAAGATGTCCATAGTCCTAATGCCTGGAACCCGTGAATATGTTACCTGACATGCAGAACGGGACTTTGCAGGTGTGATTAATTTACAGACTTTAAGATGTGGAGATTGTCCTGGGTTATCTGGATGGGTGCCAGGGTTCTAAGTGAAAAAGACAAGCAGAAGAGAGAGAACCAAAGAGATGGCTTCATGAAAAAGATTAGACTGGCTATTGTTGACTTTGAAGATAGAGAAAGGAGGCCGCAAGCTAAGGAGTGTGGCATCCTCTAAAAGCTGGACAAGGGAAGGAAACATATTGTTCCCTAGAGCCTCTAGAAGGAGCACCTTGATTTTAGTTCTTTAAGATCCATTTCAGACTTCGGACCTCCAGAACTGTAAGATAATCAATCTGTGTTGTGGTAATATGTTACAGCAGCAATAGGAAACTAACATGCCTCTTGTCATAGGATTTTTTCACATGCTTTTCCTTCAATTTTAAAGAGTCTTCTTCTTTATTAATTCTTTTGCCTCATTAGTATCTAGTCATCCTTTAGATTTTTACTTAAGTATCACTTTTTCAGGAAAGCTTTTCTTGACCCTCAGTCTGAGTCAACTTCCTTAGAATAATGCCTCGTGGAACCCCACTTTCTTCCTTGACAACACCTATTGTAATTTGTGATTATACATTCAAAAGTGCAGTTATTGGATGAATGTCATTCTCTGCACAGACTCTAGTTCTGCGAGAGGAAGGTCCTGTTTCTGTTCACTCACTGTTGCTTCTGCAGCACTTAGCCCAGTGCTCTTGTCACCATCATCAGAGCACAGCAGACAAGCAGTGGGTTAGGGAATGAGACTCTACTGGGTAGACTCAGAATCGTGCCCTAAACTATTGCAGCCTCCAAAGAATCTGCTTGATTGTGGAAGACTTAGAATTGATGGTCCTTATTTATATTACTTTATGCAGTGCTTGCAGTTAGGCCATAAAATACTTCTTAATGTTATTTTGAGGTGTTAGTGTAAGTTTGGTTTATGTTTACTTATGAGACGTATTTATTCAAATCAAGTGGTCATATTAATGAGCATGGGCCTAAAATCTCCAGAAGATTTTTAAAGCGCCTGAAATGGAAGAAGTACTCTAGAAAAGAAGGGCATTTCAAAAAAGTAATAAATGTTAGCGGCTAAATGTTTAAAGCCATTATTATAGACCAGGGGTCGGCAAACTTTTGAGATGGAAGAGCCAACCCTGTCCCTCACAACAATTTAAAAATTATTCAAGGGCCATAAAACAAATGAAATCACCATTAGGTGAATAATATCCTTTAAAAATTTTATAGATAAAACTATGATGGTTTTCTTTTCATTTTCAATTTTACTTCAGAGCCGCATGTACGTGACCAAACTGCTGCATGTGGCTCATGAGCCGCAGTTTGCCGACCCCTGTTCTAGACCCTTTCACTGACTGGGATCCAATTTGAAATACATCAGATGTGCCTGTATCTATGATGACATCAGATAGAGAGAAAAAGTGGGGAGAGAAATGGAAACTGAAAAGGTGTATAAAGACAGCGCTTCTGCTTGATAATTCTAATATGCCTGAGAGGGGAAAAACAAACAAACAAACCAGGAGAGAATATTTACCAAAGAAATTCTGTCCAACAGAAATATTAGGTTAGCTCATCATGTTGACTTTATGTTTAACTAGCTGTCGATTTCATCTTTCACAGCATAAATTCTTTCTGTAACTGCCTAGGATGTTAATGTGTAGCTCTCAAGTTCTTACGATGTATCTTGGTTTTAAATAAGTTACTGTTCGTGCTCTGAAGACAGAAAGGGCCAAGGAGTTCATGAAGATTTGGAGTAGCATAGGATACAGGGGAAGAAAGGAGGTTAAAGTATACTATTGACTCAGCCTGGAAAGCAAAGTAATTTTATTTTAGATGAGAGAATGGGAAATGTTATCTCAGAAGTCGATAGCAGAGTCTAGCTATATAAGGTGTATATGTGCAGGCATGAAACATTCTTAACAAGAAGAGAAACTTGATTATTGGACCAGGGCTCACTGGCTTCCTTGGTTTTGCAGAAATGAAGTTTATAACTTTTGGCTCAAATTTTTGCTGCAAGGAGGATCTCTGTATTAAGTGGTAAAGGTGATTAAGTAAACCTAATAGAGCCAAACGGTCTAATCATTTGAAGGTGTAAATGTGACCTATACTACTTTTCTAACTTGTTATATATCTTACCTACTTTCTCTGTCTTTGGTGGCCTATACCAAAATTGCTCATGAAAGTTTTACTGGGGGTTACTGTTTTAGAAAAAAGTGTACTTGAATAAAGTAGGATTATTTTTAGGGCTGGGTAACTCCATGGAAAGAGCCTTTAGGGAGAGTCACTGTTCTAATTGAGTTGTTATGCAATGAGCCTTTTCTCCTTTTTATGCTGCATATTGTTCAGATTTGCAAAAATTAAGGTTATTTTTGCCTTTTCTAAGCAAACTTAGACTACAGACAATTTTGTAACAATGCTTATATTGGAAAGTCCAAATTAGAGATTATCATCATTGTGCAGATGAGGACAAACCAAAATCTAACTAAATTTAGCATTATTATAATTGGATAGCACAGAGCCGAAGCACTTAAAACATTTTCCAACAGATTCTCAAGAGACTCATTATGTGTAGGCCATAAACTTTCATACAATTCATACAAAGAAAGAAAAAAGACCTTTAAAAAGTCAACAAAAGTATATTTTTCTTGTTAAAGTACATAAAAATGACATTTTATAGATTAGTAAAACGTTAAGTAATATGGAGTCTAGAATTTTGACTAAACCACCAGTTTCAGCTAATCAGGTTAATTTTTTCCTCCAATCTTAGTTATCTATATGGTTGGCTGATGAGCCTTTCTATAAAGGACACCAATATGTGTGTACGTATAGTACTTATTAATATTTTCAGGTTGTCCCAACCCTCACCCCTCTAGGTCCTACAAAAAAGAACTGCAAAATATTAGAGCAAGAAGAGACATCAAACACAGCTTATTCCTGATTCAACCTCTGATTTGCAAATGAATGAAGAGAGGCTGAGAGAAGTTGCAACTCACCCAACTTTTCTCAGCCAGCTAATGAGAAAGCCAAGACTGCAACCTAAGCTCTTGATTCCTCGTCTAGCCCTGTCTTCCCTTTATGACCATACTTCTGATAGGTGGTATGGATGTGCGATTCAGATGGCAGGCGTTATAGAGGGTCATCGGGGAGGCCCGTGTTCTATACCTTGGTCAGTCACCCTTCCTCATTAAGTGTTGAAAGAAATAAAAGGAACAGAGGATAAAACAAGAAACCAATTTGAGTTTTGGCTGTAATACCCAGTATAAAACTCCTATCAGCTCAGATGGACCGTGTTGTTGAACCATATGAAGTGTCTGATATTCAGCCATTTTACCTACAAAAAATGGCAATTTTATGTTTCAAACTAATAAATAATCCTGTTAGACCATAGCAGGTTGGTTTCAGTGGCACAGAACCTAAGTCAGTTAAGAGACCATTTTTTTATATGATTACCCCAAAGCCTAAAGCTCAGCTCAGATTTTTTTTTTTACCCCATTGTGTGAAACACACATGGCATCTAGAAGCAGAAGAGAAACAAAAGCATATTGCTCCCATGCATAGAGCTTAAAGGGAAGGGAATAAAGGAAGGAGAATTAAAAGTGGGGAAGAAGAATGAGAACGAGACCATGAGAATATAGCTAAAACAGGCAAGTTTTTAGATGATGATGATGATGATGATGATTTATTTGATGCTCAAATTAACCCATTGGGAGCCCCTTCAAGCTAGTTCCTACATTCTTTTGATATGACCCATCGTTCTTTGAGTATTTCTCCATTTTCTAGTGCAACAGAACCTACTTTGCTTATCCCAGCCCTGGAGTCAGCCATTTCTCCAAGGAGCCCTGGTTCTTTCTAGGGGGAAATGGTAGCAACTCAGTTCTGAGACAGATTCACTTCCATTGTAGTTGTTTCATGTCAAGGTATTAATAGCTCAGAGAGTAGGGGAGTAGAAGACACTTACTCCCCAAACTAGAAGATTTCAGGGATTTTGGCTAAAATATTGAGAACAAAAGACATCAGAGAAGTAGACCACCTCCTTCAAGGGAATTTGAAAAGGGTAAGGCCAAAACACTGTGTTCTAGTCTATAGGGTAGGTTAGAGGAATAGGAGAAATGGGTTTAAATGTCCCGGAATTTTGTGCAGTTCCATTTATCCCCTTTTTCCTGTGTCCCTCTTCCCAAATAACCCACCAGAGACAAGTCTGGTCATTAGTGGGAGTGGCTGTGTACAGGTTATAGACACTGAGGTTATCCCATATGCATATTCTAGGGTAGTTGGTTAAGTCTTCAATCAATGATGTGTCAGAAATTAATTGTTCATCTTTCTTTAGCTAAAAGAGTTTGAATAAACTGAAAGAGCCCTAAAGAGCTGTGAATTGGACCTCTGGCTTTGCTGCACTTCATTAGGCAAGCCTACAATGCATCCACCCTCCACGTTAGCATTGGCTGTTTCCTCTTCCTGGAGCACTATTAACCCGCATATCTCCATGGCCAATTCCCTCATTTTCTTTAAATCTTTGTTCAAATGTCAACTTTTCTGTGAAAGGAAGCTAAAGAACTCATTAATTTGGAATAAACAGGGAGAGGGTAACTCAAAAATTACGACATTAAAGTGAGAATAAACCACTACAATTGCAGAGAATTTCTAACGAGGCCCAATGGAGACAGATTCAGCGATGATGTGGAGGCAGAAATGTCATAATTTGACAGTAGACTAAGAACATGATAAATTACTCTGAGAATGCCTTCACAGGAATAAATGAGGGGATGCTGGCTCTGGCAATGAAAGAGAACTTGACAGTCAGATGGTTTGAGTTGCAATATAAGAAATTGTAACTCTGCAGCCATGTCATCATAGCTAGCATGTTTTAGCTCTAGTAAAAAAAAAAAAAAAGGTTCAAGTATGAGTTCATTTCCAGTTCCCTTACTAGAGTCTGTGGGAAATGCATGGCAGGAGTTCTGTCTGTCTCTTTTTCAGTGGTTGCTCTTATATTTCTCCCCTGATTACAAAAATGCATCTTGAATTTTCTCGCACAGGTCCAAGACACATAAGTAGCTATTTCTGAAGTTTGGTAAATATTTTTCAGTTAATAAAAAGGCTAACACATTTAAACTTTAGAATTTAGGTATTTTATGTGAACATGTGATTTTAGAGAACTTTAATAGTCTCTGGGAAACAGTCTCTGAATTGTCAGACATTTATATTAGCAGCCTACCAATCTCTGTGGTCTTATACATGAACAATTTGACCTAGGGAGATATAAAGACACTTAGAGATGTTTGAGAAATAGTTACAAACAGAAAAATAGCTTTCAGAGTTGGAATTAGCTATGTCTACTGAAAATTAATCTCTTCTTCAAAGCTATTGGGGAGAAAAAAACATTGTAAAAGACTTAGAAACACGTTTTCACTATTTAAAAAGGTAGCAAGTGTTCTTTTGAAAATGACAAGAAGATGATGTTTTGACACCGCAAATTATACCTTAAATGTCAGGAGCTACACAATGTCACTAAAGAGTCACAATTCAATAAAATAGATATATTACTTAAAGAAAATAGAAAAAGATGAAAAATATAAAGGTATAATACTTAAGGGAATCATATTAATAAAAACTCAACTTGTGATTGAAGGAAGCATTTGGACCTGTAGCCTTAACTACAAAGGTCAACGTGAACATTTAGGAGAAAGAACTGGTTGCTTTCCTAGAATATATCAGAGAAGTATGCCAATTTATATGTTTACTTTAGTTATATGTTTATTTAAAAGCTGGTATTATTGTATATGAACATTGAATGATATAATTTCTGTAATATGAATAAAATAGACTAATTTTTTGAGAAAGTATATTTACTATTGATGGAACTTTAGAGATAATATAAATTATCTAAAGGAAATGTTATTGATGATTAGATGTGTATAATCTCCATGATTTGTCTAACCTGGAGAATTCCAAATTGAGATTTATTTCAAATGCCATCTCTAGGCTTTGAAGATAATATAAATATGATTAATTCAAACACAGACATGTTCAGATGACATCCTAACCCAAACCTTACATTCAGTTCAACTTTACTTTCTTCATTCTTCATACTTTCGTGTCTGTAACCAACATTTGCTTCGCATAATGCTTAGAGGAATGTGGGAAAAATATTTGTCCTGCTTGGTGGCCTTGTCCACTTCACACAGTCACTTGGAGACTGGATGTGACCTAGCCGGGCAGCCCCCACACAAGTGCTGCTGTTCTCTGTGAGGAGGGTTGAGAGGCTTTCCTGTTTATATGTGTTTCTCTCAAAATAGTTGCACATTTTGTCTTTTGATGTAAAGCACAGCATCTCATCAGATGCTCTAAAATAAAAGATGCTCTAAAGAAGAAGAGGCCTAGTATATTTGGCAAATGCTTCTACTTGGGGAGTCACAGTGAACATTACTTATTAAAGGCTTTGAGATATCAGTAAAGGGTGTGTTTGAAACCGAGCATTTCCCCATCTTACTTGATTTCATTATGCCCTTTCCCACACAACACCTATTACAATAGTTGTAATTAATAATGAAAATCCCATAATATTTGCCTTATAGAATACATGCTAAAAATCCCATAAGTGCAGAAGTGTTATTCCATTTATGTGGAGTGAAAT
>NW_017732299.1:273087-283567 GCF_001890085.2 Hipposideros armiger | reverse complement strand
CACACACACACACACACACACACACACACACACACACACACACACACACTGAGATGCTGTGATGGTTAGAAGTTCAGAATATGAAGAGTATCCAGCAGAGAGGACTGGGAATGACCTGGCAGGGGAGTAGAAGGACCGTTGAGTGGACATACTACATTTCAAGGAGAGAGAAAAAAGAGTGGTCTGTTCCTTCACATGTTGCTGATTAGTCTTGTAAGATGGGGAGTGAGAACTGACCACTGAATTTGGCCATATTGAGGTGGACAAGACCCGTTTTGGTGCTGTGATGGGTGATAAAAAGCCTAACTGTGAGTCCTAAGAGGGACCAGAGAAGATGGATTAGAGACAGCAAGTAGAAGCCATTCTTTTTACACATTTCGCAGTGAAGGCAAGTTGAGAATTGGGGTACTAGAGGAAATTGTAGATCACGTGAGATTTTTTCTTTTTAATAAGAAAGTACAAAACGTATGCATGGAGAATGGCCACATAGAAACGGAATGTGACGGTGCAGGAGAGAAGTGAATGCTGTCATTAGGGAAGCCCTTAAACAGACAGATGTATATGGGATCCTGTAAGTGGAGGGCTCGAACTTAGATCAGAGCACATCCAGTTCATTCGTTGTGATAGGTAACAAGGAGGTACCAGGACTGGTCTTCCATAAATAGCAGATGAAAACCTGGGGTCCAGGCAAAAATCAGAACTTGGGACATCTCTGAGAATGTGTAATTTGGGGCCATTTCTCTCATTTTCCTACTGTTCAGGACTTCACACTGCAGTCAGGCAGTATCTCGGTGCAGTTGAGGTTGGCAGCCCTTATGAATAAACTACAACATTCTGATAATTGGTGGTGACTCGTCAGCCTTTGTGGTAACTATTCCATTACAGTGACCTGTCTTCATGCCTCTCCTCCAAACTGCTGTACATTCTATGACTGTCTCTGATGGGAATCAGGCCTCCAGAGAATGGCCCTGTTCATCAAGTCCTTTTCAGTATAGATTTAGCCCTGTTTGGATCCACGTACTCTTCAGAGGCGGTCACGGTACCAGTCATTCAATAATGTAGGCTATTTCTCCTGTTACTAAGCAAATTGAAAATTAGACGATTGTCTAGTTAATCTTATCTATGTGGACAGGCAGTATAGATCTTCAGGACTAAAACTGAATTAATCTGTGATACGAGTTCAGATAGAATTTTAATAAAAAAATTTAAGCTGAAAAAATGGATTAAACACTGACTAGCTCAAGCTTTGAGGCAGCTCTTGACAATCCGGAGTAAGTGCTGGAATTGTTTTTCCTTCATTTGGTCAACCTTTTTCCATTTATTTCCCCGTCTTGCCCTGCTCTGTTTAAACAGACTATTGAAAGTAAAAGTTGGATGCTGAATTTGGCAACTGTACCATTTTTAGGTAATGTTTACATTGAGGCATTGTTTTCACCTTGGAAATCTTGGCTTCAGGGAAGTGGCTCATTTATCACTATATATCTTCTCAGTTCTTCCTTGGGAAAATATATTTTGTTCGTGCACCTTTGTAATCGAGAGAAATTAATCCATGATTTATTTCTAGAAAAAAAATCTTAAGGTGACATCCTAAAAACATTAGGAGTTGGAATCTACATTCAGAGTCCTGGACTACAGGGAGGAGGAGGAGAAAAAGAGAAAGGGAGGGAATAGACTATCTCTGTCATTAATACTGTTAACAAAATTAGGGTAAAAGCACTAATATTAATACAAAACAACTAAGTATTGTAACTTTTGTTTCTCTACTATAATATTATAATATTCTGTTTGGTTTTATAGTTGAGTTCCTGTGTTTCTCTCACCATTGTAAGCAACACCAGAAGGCTCAGCTTCATGATAATGACAATGAGAGTTGACATTTATTATGTCACTTTCCATCTTATATACTGCATTTATATCCTAAGTACTTTATAAGTGTTATCTTATGTCTTATACATTTTCACATCCCCCAAGGTATAACATAGTGCCTGACATATGGTAAGAATCCACTAAATATTTTTCCAGTTACCTGTACACAAGGAATTAGATGTGCCAACAAATAAATGCAGAGCTTTGACATGATAAAAAGGTCTGATAATGTGATATAAAAGGCTCTGACACACCATGCTACCAAATATGTCTCCGTGGTTGACATGCTAACAATATTAGAATTGTCCTTAACTTTCTAGAGTTTTATGATTGAATCACATTAAGGCAGTCGTTTCCCGAAAAGCTTAATACACTAGCTAGTGGACACCTCTCTTATTTACTTATCTGAGCGATCTAGGTGTTGCAGTGTAGTGGTTAAGAGCATGGACTGTGGAGCTGCTGCAACCGACACTTATTAGCCGTGTGTCCTTAGTTTAGTCTTTGGACCTCCACTGCCTCATCTGTAAAGCGAGGATAATGAATACCTTTGGAATCTTTTATGCCTGAAAAATGCTTAGAATAGTGCCTGGCACACATTATGAGCTACGTAAGTGTTCATTAACAAAGTGGTTCTCCAACTTGACAAACAGCAAAATCACCTACGACTTGTTAAATCCCTGATTGCTGGGCCCCATTCCTGAGTTTCTGATTCCCTAAGTCTGGGATAGGGTCAGAAAATGTGCGTTTTGAGTAAGTTCCAAAGGGATGCTGATACTACAGCCATGGTCTTTGGATCACACTTTGAAAACCACTGGCCTCCAGTAGAGCTTTTCAAACTATGTGTGGCGAAGGAATGGTTGTCGTTCACTTGTTTGTTCTGTTTTACTTATTCCAATCTGTCATGGACAAATTCTTTGGTAAAATATAATACATATGAATTACCAGGAAGTGAAATGAAAACAAAACGATGTTCTTTGAGTTTTCCGGTTGATTTTGTTTCCAGATGAATGGAAATTTTCTGTTTTTACCTTCAAAAAGGGAGAGAATGCATATAGCAAATAGAGTGAACGTGGCCTTCCTGTCCATATTAGGCTAGTCCCTTTTAGTATTTTAGCCATCCTTCCTTTGACCCTCCTTGAAGTGGAGACCAAGACATAATATATTCATAGATTCCTGGGGTTAAGATGTGGATGTCTTTGGGTGCTCTTATTCTGCCTACCACACTAATCATCAAAATTAGAATTCATCATACCAGTCAGGCAACACCGATCCAGCCAGAGCTACCACAGATCCTTGAGACATTCTAATATCCACAGCCTGATTTTAAGTGTAATCAGCCTGCAAGACAAAAAATTTCTGTTTTACAGTGTGTGTACTATGAATTTGTCCCTCAGATAAGTTTGCTCTCCTGCATAGAGATTAATTTATTTTTTCCATAATTACTTGCCAACATTATTGAAATGTTAGCCACACTCACATCAAAAGGCTATTTTCCTCCTAGATTATAAATACTAGATCCTCAGTCCCTCAACACCATGGCTGTCCCCATTAAGAATGTGCCTGTGTGTTCTAGTTTTTCACAGTCCCCCCTGACCTGCTTTATTCACATAAGGTAAGTTACTGCCTGGCTTTCAGTAGAGCATTTTATTTTGTTGACTCTACTATTGCAAGTTTTGACAAGAAAAAGGAAAAGCATCTTCCTTCTGACACCTGTTCTACTTAAAACTCCAATTCAAAAGAATAAAACTGTCTTTAAATTAAAGAAGGCTTTCATATGCTCCATGAGTTCCCAATGTAAAATAAATAAATCAACTGAACTAAAACTGAAAATTTAAAGAGGTAGTGCATAATTGTGACCACTTAAAACCTCAAAAGGTAGGTAACACAAATATGGCATTCGGAGTAGACAGGTGACAGGATCAGCATTAGCTGCAAGTACCAAGGAACATAAGAATAGAAGCTTTAAAAAGCTAAACTTTCTTTCTTCCATAAAAAGTAGCATGAAAGTGAAATGCCCAAAGCTAAATATTATTTCACAGTTATAGGGATCCTGAGTGATCCACGCCCTCTACCCCTTCCAACCATTACATCTTTATCCACGGAAGCAGGCAGGAAGAAAGGGGGGAGGGGGAGGAAATACCGTAGTCTCTTCCATTTACCCTCATTAGTCAGAATTTAATTACACAGTCACTGTTGGCTTTCAAGGAAGCTGGGAAATAGTCTTTTATCTAGGTGGCCTTTAGCCCAACTGGAAAACCGAAAGAAGGGAATTATGTGTATTGTGAGACCTCATCTGTGTCATGCATGCGGTTTTTATTGTCTTCTAGGTGCTGATTTGTATTTTCTACATTTCTTCAGTGCATGTATATTATCTTTATAAAAAGAAAAAAAAATGATGAGAAAGAAGTCCTGTTTCTGACTCTGCCTCGCCATATCTTTTGGGGAGAGAATTAAGGTTGCTGAGGTGCTGATTGTACAACTCACAATGCAGACTTCATTTGATGAGAAACTGCCTATCATTATGAATTGTAATCTTTATATAACTCTTCCTTCTTGTTTCTTTCACTTGCTTGAAAAGAAAGTAATTATGTAATAGGTATGATTCAGACAGGAAAGAAAGCCCTTACTTAATCTATGGGGCTCTTAGATAACTTTAAAGAGGGACTCACCTAAAACAGATTTTTCTCATATGGATTTATTCTGGTGACAGCTCAATTCCTTGTACGGTACACTAATTTCAGTGGCTCAAAAACCTTTGAGAATTATTTTAAGCAATAGTGTAGGCACACTAAGTACAGTGGGTTAAAACTGAGCAAGGGCGACCCTATACTTTTACTCTATTTCATTCCCTTTGCTATGAATTTGTTTTCTTTTTTAAAGAAAGATAACATTGCAACAAATTGCTAATTTCAGCGGATAACAAAATACTTAGAATTTCTCTAAAGTCAGAAGTGAAAAGTAGACTGAAACTTTCGTTGTGCGTAATACCCTAGTTATAAGGGAAAATAATAAAACTTTTCTCCTAAGTAATTTTTCTAAAATAAAACAATAAATACCTACTGAGACTTCTGCCTATTTAGAAATTAGATCTCAAATGGGAAGAGTTGCTACAGAAGTTTGTTTAAGGAAGCTTCACTTTTAAAAGTGGAAATTTTATCTGGACTAGGACTAGGACCGACTTTTGGAAAGTGATGGTTATTATCACATGTATTTAGCCATTGCCTCTATTTCTATTTACATTCCAACTTCTAATTTTCTTTCAATTAGTTAAGTAGATGTCAGAGGGAAGGTTTCGTACTGTATAGAGTGAGAATAGGGATTTTAAAAGTGTTAAGACATTCTAAGAAGCCATCTGCAAATTGAATTCAGAGATATTATAGAGCACTGAATGGGGTACTAAGTTTTCCAAGAATACACGGGTTTCACACTAGAATGCCTCTTTGAATAAGGATCCAACTTTGGCCACCCCCTACAGCTCACCTCTATCTGCACCCTACCCTCTTCACCTGTTTAACTTCTTGTTATCCTTCAGGCCTCAATTTAAACTTCAAGTTCTCAGGGGAGACTTTTTCAAACTGCTGCCCTACCTTCAGTCACCTTCCCTTTCTTCATTTTGTCCCCAACCTTCAGTCACCTTCCCTTTCTTCATTTTGTCCCCACCTCACAGCTATGTGAGAACTGGATATATACAGAAGGCGACATTTAAAAACAGTGGGTAACGAAAATGGTCTTCAGTGAATGCTACTAAGACAAGGGGAGAAAATAAAATCAGATCCTTGCCCCGCATCACACATACACACACAGAAATACCAGATATATTGCAGAAATCAATGTGGAAATTTAAAAACTTAAATTGTCAGGAGAAAATAGAGAAGACTATCTTTGTGACCTAGAAAAAGTTTCTTGACTAGTACACAAAAAGCAAAAACCACGAAGGCAGATTTTTATTATGAGATACAGAATTTCTGTGTGAAAAAATAGAGACAAAGAAAAGTATATCAAAATTAAATTTATGGAAGAGGAAGCCCAATTGCGCAACATACACCTATAGACACACAATCTTAAATGCAATTAAGGAAATGCAAATTAAAATGGAGATACTATTTCATATCCATCAGCTGTGGGAATATGTGGAAACCAACACCAAAATTCTCACTTGTATGTGTATGCTCAGCCACTTTTGATTGCAAATTGTCAGCATTTATACAAATTAAAAATACATATAAAAATATGTTGCATATGTATATGTAAAATACATATAACATACAACCCCAAAATACTTTTTCTAAATATATACTTTAGAGGAAAACTCACACTTGTTTATAAGTAGACATGGTTAGGGATGTTTATAGTGAACGTTTCCTAAATATGCACCAATTAGGAAAAGATAATAAATATATGTTCATTTTAGAAACTTTGGAAACCAAGGAAAGCATGAAGATTTGAGCTTTGTGAAATTCAAGGTAGATTTTCAAAATGAATATGTATGATATATGCATGTATGTATCTAAAATTATCATGGCTCAGTTATTTTTAATTAGTTTTTGTATAAACCCTTGTAGCAGAAACTTTATTGTTCACCAAATATTCGTGTTTCTTTACATTTCCCAGCCTGCCTTGCAGTAAGTTTGAGAACCATAGGAGTAGTAGACCTGACAATGAAATGAGCAGAAATGATTGTAAGGTGGAGTAGGAGCCAGTGTGTCTCTTCTATCTTTCTCTTTCTCTGCTGTGGAGTTTTGGAGGACACGTTTTTTACATGGGATGGCTGTACACGGAGGAAACACATTGAACTTAAAGTGAGATATAGGCTTTGCTTAAATCCCTGGGATTTCAGAGTTTATTTGTTCCTGCAGCTTAGCCTCTTTGAACATGGACTAATAACTACCTCCAAATAAATATATATTTCTCAAAATTGTTGAGATAAATGATCATTTAAGACTCACTATAACCCACTTGGTTTCTCCCTCTGTCCCTAAAAGTATTCACATTTATTCTCTAATTTATTAAATGTAATTTTAATGGTTTTTTTTTGCTATTATTAGAAAGCTTAAGAATTGAAGATAAGAATATATATTAAAAATTACCTATAATTCTGCTACTTGATAGCAATTTCATTATTATCTTGTCTTCTTAAACATATATTTGTTCTTAATATCACTGAAAAACATTCTATTTAATAACTATTTAGCTTATCATTATGTGGAAGGACCAAAAATGAATCTAACATAGTCCCAGTTATTGAACATTTATGTGGTTTCCTGTATTTGTCATTGTAATTAATGCTATGAAGAACATCCTTGAATCAAAACTACTATTCAAACAGAAAAGAGGATGTTGAATTTCTTCTGTACAAACTTTCCCTTGCTTACAGACTTTCCTACACTATCTCTAGCTTTTTTAGTGACACTATTTTTTTTTATTCTGTCACATGCTGTTTAAGACGTATCACTGTGCAAATGCACTATTTGTCTACTGTTAGCGTGTTATAAGTAACAGGAGTCGTTCTTCCTAGTTCACTCCTTTTTCATCCTGTAACCTTAGATTAAATACTACCTTGAAAGGAAAACACTTTCATATTTGGACTCTAAGCTCTTTCCTGATGCTCTAAACAAAAACATTATAGACCTTTGACTATGCTTTATCTGCATATAGCCGAGGCGCTTTGAATATCAGGGAGAAGACTATCTACACTCAAAACACCAGAGCAATAAACCAAGATATTTGACATGAAAGAATGAAAATGAAAACATTCATCATAATGAGCTTATTTTACTGGCCTTGTAACAAATAATAGGCAATTCAACCTATCCAAGTAATGAAACATGAAGTTTTTCTGTCTTGATACTAAAGATATTTATCCAATACAATAAATTTGTGGATCAAATTCTTCCTAAATTCCTTTTTCTGGCATTTTTTTATATTAAAAATGATTTATTGGATTTCAGTAAAAAATATCATTTACAAAGAGTGAAATCACAATGCCTATATAAACCTTCATGTACAGAATTTCAGCTTTAGAGAAAACCATACTTCCTAGTAAATTAAAAAAAAAATGTATTGACATATAGCCCTTTCACAAAAAGAGAGATTCAGGCGTGTTTATTGTTGAATCATAGGTGCCTTTGTTCAAGCAGCACTGAAGAGCTAGACTTTGAAAGGTCCCCTAGCATGGGGCCTACTTAAACACAATTGCAGTGAAAGTCCTGCGCTGGGCCTTTGTCCTCTCTGGTCTGTCTTCAGCATTACTCCTCAGTCCCTCTCCCTTTTCTATAACCCAGCGCCATTCTATTCTTGCCAAATTTATCTCTGCACCACTCAGATAAGCCCCATGCTGCTTTTTGTAAATGTCACTCTTAGAAGAAGATGGTCTTAGGGTGTTTTTTGAAAAAATTACTTTTTAAAGTGGTCGCTGACTGAATTCACGCTGAAGGATACTTCGGGTAGGGACTTTTTAAAATTTTGTTTTCACCTTTTAGGGGAGCACCTGGAGACAGAGCAGGTAGCCCATTATTGACTCAGGAAACTCACTAGACTTGTTAGGCGACACTGAAAAGAATAGATCTGCAGTGTCTGATACAGGCTCACGTTTCTTATAACCTCCTCTGTCACAAATAGTATCTGTACTAGGAAATTATTTAAACAATGTTAACCATTCAGACTAGTGAATTAAGTGTTGATAGTATAGCTTATCATTTGAATCTCAAGGCTGTGAAAATGTATGGTTTGTGACAGTTCGGTCGGATTTAGATTGTTTATCCAGAATTGAAAAAAGAAACAACCTTTGGAGGCTGTCTTCTTTCTGTACAAAAAAAAAATGTGAGGTGATTTTGTAGTTATTTGTTTATTGTGTTCAAGTTGTTCCTTAGATGTTCGTACATAGCCTATGATGTTTAAATCAATTATAAATGATTGCCTTTAAGATTTAAATCATTTTCAAAATGTAGCACAAAAGCAAATGTTATTTAACTTTTCAACTGTTTCAGAGAAGAAATTCACCCATAATAAAATCCCAAAAGTGTTGAACACTGTAGAGGAAAGCTGGCTTCTGCATGTGGGGTTGTCAGTAGCAGGGATACTAATTTGAGGGAAAAGGAAGGGAAAGAAAAGCCAAGAATAAACTCCACCAGGACACCCTAGGGTAGGGGGAGGAATCTTTGTATGTGTAATGGCATTACTAAATAACATTTGTTTCATGTAGCATAAATCAGTATACAAAGATAACTCATTGGTCTGTATTATGAATTAATTTGAATTCAGATACTTGTTCACTAATATCTCAGTGCATTTTAATTTTTCTAATCATAAATTCTTATTATGTTTCACTTAGAAATTCATTCAATGTAAAGCTGTTGGAAGAAAAAATAAAGATCACCCCCATATTCCATCACTCAGAGATATCTATTAGCATAGTCATGCATTTTGGTCAGTATTATATACGTGGAAAAATTGGAATCCTACTGTAGACAGTGTTTTTCTCTTCTTTTTTTATTTACCTGTATTAGTAAGTATTCATCAACATAATTTATAATAATTACATAGTAGTCCACCAAATGGATGTACTATAGTACCAAAATTTATTTAGCTATTCCTGGACTCTTAGCTTTTCTTTCTTTTTCTTTTCTTTCCTAGTCTTCTTAATGTCTGAGGCTATTTTAAACCATTCCACAGTGAAGTACTTTGTATGTGACCACTTATCTGAATCTCTAATTGTTTCTGTAAAGTACATTACTCTATGAGTGGGTTACAGAAAATGAACTCTGGGCTGACCGAGTGGCTCAGTTGGTTAAGAGCTCTCTCAAGAGTGTGAGCTCTGAGCGATAGGGTCACCGGTTCGATTCTCAGCCTGAGCTGAGCTGCCAACAGGTGTGAGGGTGGTTCAGCAAAAGAAAAAAAAAAGAATATGAACTCTTTTATGTTTAAAAATGTAAATATTTAAGGTAATTTACTATTTTAAAAAGTATTATGTATGTATTTATTTATTGTAAGAATAAGTTTATTTTTTATTTATTCATAACAGCCCAATACTGGAAACAACCTAAATGTTCACCAACATAAGCATATTGCCACTTAAAAGAGCATATACTGTATAACTCCATCTATATGAACCCCCAGGAAAGACAAATCTAATATATAGTAATGGAAAGTAGTAGTTGCCTGGAGCCAGAGGTGAATGGTGAGAATTGATTCACTGTAGAAAATTTAGAAAGCATAGATAAGCAAAGAGAAGGAAATTATCTTACCATTTAGACATGTATAACACACTTTTTTTAAAATTAAAATGTATTGGGATGACAATGGTCAACAAAACTATACAGGTTTCAAGTGTTCAATTCTATAATGCATCATCTATATATTGCATTATGTGTTCACCACCCAGAGTCAGTTCTCCCTCCATCACCATATATTTGACCCCATTTACCCTCATCTACCCCCTTCTCCCCACTAGACACATGAGGAACAAATTCAGTTTAGTTAGATTTATTTATTGACTTAGCCAGCAAGATTTCATGAGTAACTCTACCACTTTTGCTAATTTTTTAGATTATTTTAAGGTATCATTCTTTTCTGATACATATATATATATATATATATATATATATATATATATTAT
>NW_017732299.1:261486-267539 GCF_001890085.2 Hipposideros armiger | reverse complement strand
GGCGGCTCACAGCAGCTCACGAAAGCTCATGCCAGCTGCCGGGTCAGCCCCACTGCAGCCTACGCCGTGGCCAGCAACTCATGGCAGCCCAGCTCCAGGTTGAGCTGCTGTTCACCATCTTAGCTGTAGAGGACGCAGCGTCACTGGCTCTCATGTGAGATCTGAACCGGGGCCCTGCTGCTCAGAGCTGGTGTCCCAAGCCAGCTCTTAACCAACACACCACTTAGCCAGCCCTCTCCTAATTTTTAATGGTTACACATGGCTGTGGGATCAGCTGTTCTGCATCTCTGCCCCTCCTACCAGTCTCTAGATGGCTTCTTTTGTATGTCTTTAGTTGTAGGGCTTTGGTTCAGCTAGACTTCAGGTGATTCTCAGTGATGTGTTGTTCTGTAGTTTCATTGTACCTTTGATGTGGTCGTGAGAGGAGGCAAGCACAGCATTTACCTACTCCACCATTCCAGGAGATGCCCTTTAAATAAAGTATTCTGTGCTGAACTAAGCAAAAAGTGTTGCATGCTAAATGTAGATGCCCCCTGGTGACTTAAAATATATATTGATATTTAAAAGCCATAGTTAACTTTGTTTAAGTTAGCATTTACAAATGCATTTGATAGCAAGATAGGTCTGGGGGTGGGTTATGAGGAAAAAGAACATGAAGTACTGACTAAGTCAGTGGAATGACTTAGAATTTGCAATTTGATAAGAGGACAGCTTTAGTCATTTTTTTGAAACAGGAGATGTGGGAGCTCTGTACCAGGTATTCATTCATCTTTTTTCATTCTTTCCTCCCTTGACAAATATTTATTAAGCAAATACTATATGCTGTGTGATAAGCGAGGTAAATAAAATAGCGAAGAAGGGAGAAATGCTCCCTACCATCATGGAGTTTAGAAACTACAGAAAAAGTCAAATGTAGATTTGAATTTTTATGAGTTAGGGTACTGTTTAAAAAGAAAGAAAGAAAAGAGAAAGAGTACCCTTCTACTTTTTCTGTTGAACAGTAATGCTGAAAGAAACCTTTTCATTTCCTTTTAAATATATCATCGAGAAGTATGTTTTAGTATTAGCAATATTACTAACTCTTGTTAAAAGAATTTAACATTGCTGGTTTCAGTGTTTAAGTGTCGCTTTATTTATTTAATCTTGGACCAGTTTAGCATTTTGGAAATAACATTTTAAAATATTAATTAGGTGAAAAGAAAGGGTGTATAAAGAGGAGAGAAAGAGAAGGAGCTTTTAATCGTTTTGTTTTTACTTTTGTTTGATGTTTTACATATATATATATATATATATATATATATATATATATATACACACACAGATTAATTTTCACAATCTTAACACACCTATATAACCAAAACAAAAACAGAAGGTTAACCAAAACACCTCTCAGGTCCCTTGTAGTTACGACCTTTNATATATATATATATATATATATATATATATATATATTATGTGCTGCTATGTCAACGTGAGGAGATATTGCCAAATGATGGTGAGTTGTATGCTAAGTCTGTTTCCTAGTGTTTCCACAGCTTTGATCTCTATTTATTACATAAAACATTGAAGATTCCCTAAAATTATTAGCAACCTGTATTATAAAATAACTAATATGCTTTTAAACTAAACAATAACCTCTTTTCTTCTCTCCCTCAGCTGAGGATTTTCCATACTTCATTAGCTGCCATTATTTATCTGAGAACAGGGCTTCTCAACCTCCAGACTATTGACATGTTGTGAGGGCTGGCCCTGTGCACTGTGGGATGTTTAGCAGCACCCCTGGCCTCAACCCACCAGATGCCAGTAACACCGCAGCCCAAGTTGTGGCAACCAAAAATATCTCCATATATTGCCCGATGTCCTTTGAGCAGCAAAATCACTCCTGGCTGAGAACCACTAACTTAAAAGATAATCCAGGACTTAACTGTATTATCACTGGTTCCTTTATGCACATGTCTCCCCCTCAATCACTTGAGTATTCTTTAGATTATTAGGCACTGGCCTTTCTGTCCTGTTGTGATTTCCAGTTGGTGAGGTAGGCTTTGAGAGTCCTTGGCTGTCATATGTCCATATGCATGCCAGCCACTTCTGAACACCTTCTGAACTATGGCACCCTCTGGAATGCCATGATCTTGGACCATGAGAAATGGACAGATGCTTTACAGATATAGCTACAATTCTCCTTCTCCTTTAAACGCTGTAGAAGGCCTTTAACCACACATGACTTTCTGCTAGATCTTATTCAAAACAAGTGAAGCAGACTTCATTTTACTTCCACCTATAAGCAGGTGGTTAACAAGGTCAGAAGTAGAGGACTCTGAGGAATTTTTAAGTTAGTAGAAATCATTGGTGCTTTTCCAACTACCTGGGAAAGAATGCTTGAAAGAATTAGGAGGTACTTGAGAGGAAAAACTTTAACAGCTGAAATAACTGTCTGTCCTCATTATCATTTTGGGTTAGGTAAGGAGTGTCTTCCAAGGGAGGCTAGTGAGTATATATAGATTAGAAACAATTATTAATCCATGTTCAACAGTCACTGGGCTAAAGACACTGTGCCAGATCGTTTGAGGGAGAAGCAATAACAATAGAGCAGAGTGGTTCTCGCGGAGCTTATAGTCTTGGAAGAAATAGTACACAAACATTTTTACACATGGATAACATTACTATCAGTGAGAAACATTTCAGCAATTGGCAGTATTTCTTCAGTTGCCAAATGAGTCAAACAGACAGTAGGACTTTAGGGGAGAGGGAATAATGCAGACTACAGAGGTAAAAAATGTGGGGTTAGAAAACCTAGGATCTGAGCTTGGAGTAGAGCTAGGAAAAGGAGATAAGGAAAAGAATTCCAGTTAAGGAAGATGGTATATGTTAACAGGCTGAGATAAGAGAAATCAAAGCTTATATAGTGTGTAGATTTGAGAAATAAAGCCAGAAGGACAGGGCGAATTCAGCCAGACCCTTCAGGTCCTTGAATATCAAGTTGAGGAACTTGGATTAGTGAAGGCTAGTGTTTCTGAAACTGGGTTCTGTGAAACAGTAATCTCAGGAGATGCCTTTTTTTTTTTGACATTCAGTATTATTTTATATTAATTTCAGGTGTACAGTACAGTGGTTAGACATAATTTAAGAAGTGATCCCCCTGACTAGTCTAGCACTCACCTGGCACTATACATAGTTATTACTATATTATTGACTATATTTCGTATATTTTACTTTATATCCACATGACTATTTTGTAACTACCAATTTGTACTTCTTAATCTCTTCACCTTTTTAATCTGGCCCCAACCCCCCTCCCATCTGTCACACCAATAAATCTACTACCCATTTGACACCATACATAGTTATTACAATATTGCTGACTATATTCCTTATGCTATACCATACATTTCCATGACTACTGTGTGACAACCAATTTGTACTTAATACCTTTGCTTTTCCACCCATCCGCCAACCCCCCTACCGTCTGGAAACCATCAGAATCTTCTCTGTATCTATGAGTTTGATTGGGTTTTATTTTGTTGATTTTGTTCTTTAGATTCCACATATAAGCAAAATCACATTGCATCTGTCTTTCTCTCTGACGTACTCCACTCAGCACAACACACTGAAGGTCCATCCATGCTCCCACAAATGACAAGAACCAATTTCTTTCCATAGCTGAGCAATATTCCATTGTATATATGCACCACCTCCTCTTTATCTATTCATCAATTGACAGACACCCAGGTTGCCTCCACACCTTGGCCATTTAAACAGTACTCCAATAAACATATGGATGCCCCAGCCCCTCGAAGGAGCGTTTTGGCTTTCTTCAAATAAATATCCAGAAGTGGGATTACTGGGTCCTTCTTTGTCTCATGTTATAACCTTTGTTTTAAAGTCTACTTTGTCTGATATAAGTATTGCTACTCCAGATTTTTATTCTTTGTTTCCTTTTTCATGAATTATCTTTTTCCATCTGTTTACTTTCAGTCTTTTGCACGTGTCTTTTGATCTGAAGTGATTCTTTTGTAGGCAGCATATATAAGGGACTTGTTTTCTTATCCATTCAGCCACCCTATCTTTTGATTAGAGCACTTAATCCATTTTCATTAAAAGTAATTGTTGATAAATGCATAGTTATTGACATTTTTTAGTCAAATTTTTTATCGTTTTATTTATTTATTTTTTTATCTTAAAGAAATCCAAGATTCCTTGTAATACTGGTTTGGTGGTGATGAACTTGTTTAGCTTTTTTTTTTTTTTTTCTGGTCTGGGAAACTATCTTTCCTTCAATTCTAAATGATAGCTTTGTTGAGTAGAGTAGTCTTGATTCTAGGTCCCTACTTTTCATCACTTTGAATATTTCCTGCCAGTCTTTTGAGGCCTGCAAAGTTTCTGTTGAGAAATCAGCTGACAATCTTATGGGATCTCCCTTTTTACTCCCTTAAGGTAATTAACTGCTTTTCTTTTGCTACTTATAAGATTCTTTCTTTGTCTTCAAATTTTGGCATTTTAATTATAATGTGTCTTGGTATGGGCCTCTTTGAGTTCATCTTGTTTGGAACTGCACTTCCTGAGCTTGAATATCCATTTCCTTCATCAGGTTAGGGACTTTTTCAGTCATTATTCCTTTAAATAGCTTTTCAATCCCTTGCTTGCTCTCTTCTCCTCCAGGACTCCTATGATGCAAATGTTGGTATGCTTGATGTCATCCCAGAGGGCACTTAAACTATCCTCATTTTTTTGGATTCTTTTTTCCCCCTACTGTTCTATTTGAGTGTTTTCTGCTACCTTATCTTCTTTTGGATTGTCAGAAAAGTCATGACGCATTTTTGCAACAAAAAACATAGAAAAAATACGTCATGACTTTTCTGACATCCCAATAAATCACTGATTCAGTCCTCTGCTTCCTCTAATCTGCTATTGATTACTTCTAATATATTCTTTATGTCAGTGATTGTATTCTTTATTTCTGACTGGTTCTTATTTATGTTTTCTATCACCATTTTTATGTTTCCTATCTCTTTGTTCTCCCTGAGATCATTGAGCATCCTTATAATCAGCATTTTGAACTCTGAACTACATCTGGTAGACTACTTGTCTCCATTTGTTTAGTTCTTTTTCTGGAGCTTTGTTCTGTTCTTTCATTTGGGACATGTTTCTTTGTCTCCATTGTGGCTGCCTCCCTGTGTTTGTTTCTATGTTAGGTAGGGCTACTATGCCTCCCAGTTTTAGTAGAGTGGCCTTATGTAATAAGTGTCCTGTGGGGCCCAGTCTTCCTGGTCACCCGAGCCAGGTGCTCCAGATGTGTCCCTTGTGTGGTTTGTGTGTACCCTCCTATTGTAGTTGAACCTTGGTTTTTGTTTGCATGTCAATGGGAGGGATTGACCTCAGGCTGATTGGTTGTGAGGACTGGCTATGACTACAGTGGTGAAGCTGTTGTGCAAGGGCTGACCCTACAGAGCAGGATTCACTTTAGCAGGGCTCTGGTGCCTGCCCAGTCTACCCTCTGGGAGTGTCATCATTGGAGGTGGCTGGGGTGATGCTCTGGGGGGGAGGGGTCTGAAGTTGGCCACTGGGCATGCCAGCTCTGGGGCCTGTTGGCAGGGGCCCTTTTACAGGTCAAGTTCAGCCACAACCTGTGCCCTGCCTGGAACCATCTGGCATGAGCCACAGAGCAATGTGCATATGGCTGACACCCATGCTGGGCCTGGAGGTACCTGGAGAGGCCAAGCTGCAAACCAAGTCTGGCTGTCACTAGTGCCAGGCTTAGGGCTACTCAACCAGAGGTGCTAAACATGCCAAAGCCAGACGTTGCTTGTTTGGGTTTTGTGAACCTTTGAGAGATTTTAGGAAAGTCCGCAGCGTGAGTCAAGACAGGGCATTTGTATGGAAAAGCCACTGGAAGAGGCTTGGGTGGTTCCACAGGTTGGGTGGGGCAGGGTTTCAGGGTATCACTAGGGTTGGGTGAACTTGGTGCTTGGTGTTAGCCAGGTTGATGGAGACTCAGCTATGGTAGCCATCAATGTCTGCACGCCGGAAGTGGGGGAAGGCTCAACACAGATTCA
>NW_017732299.1:236650-259697 GCF_001890085.2 Hipposideros armiger | reverse complement strand
AAGGAGCTTTTAATCGTTTTGTTTTTACTTTTGTTTTTATATATACATATATATATATATATATATATATATATATATATACACACACAACTTGATTAATTTTCACAATCTTAACACACCTATATAACCAAAACAAAAACAGAAGGTTAACCAAAACACCTCTCAGGTCCCTTGTAGTTACGACCTTTCCTGCCCACCAGAGTAACCACTATCCCAGCATTTTCAGCATAGATCAGTTTGCCTCTGTGTGTGGGGGGATGGGGGAGGTGTATGTGTGTGTTGTTTATAAATGCAGTCATTCATTATATAGAGTTTTAAAGGAAGCCAAGCAGGCACATTTGAGCCTAAATACAGATCTTTCTCTAATTCAGTGGTTCTCAAATTTGGTCACAGATTGGCAGTACCTAGCAGCTTTAAAAGCAGCTCACATCTAAGTCCCACCCAAAGAGATACTTAATGTAGTTAGTATGAGGTGGGGCCTGGGCAATATGCATTTTAAAAGCCCTCCAGATGATTCTAATTTGCACCAAGGTTGAGAACCACTACTGCAATGTGTTGGAAGTAAAGCCGTAGATGTTTACATAATATTGGAGCTAGCTTTATGCCCAACTGTGTGACTAATATTTGTAAACCTGGGCTTTTTGTGTCTAGATTTTAGGTTGTCATTTGGCAGAAGAAGTAGATATTATATGTGACTAATAACCCTCCCACGATCTGTCACCTGGGCAGCAAACCATTTTTTAATTCGGGACTATGTGGGAGGTAAATAGGGTTGCCTTGCTTTAGAACAGCCTCTGCTTATAAGATGTTGGAATGTCATCAGGTAGTAGATTGCAGTGTCAGATTTGTGTCAAAAGGCATTACATCCCAGGCATTGAGTCTGGAGAGCAGTGAATAATTCGCTTGAGAGCTTTAGGAGTCTCTGGAAGCCTGCAGGGCCTGGAGATGGCCCTGGGGACTGGGGTAATTTTCTTTTCGGGGTCTAAGGAAGCCTTCAGGGGTGACTAAGATATTTCAGACTTGGAAGAATACAGAATTGCATTCTCAGGAATCTGCGTAAGTGGAAAGTGCAGAAGCATCTGAATTCTGTGAAATTATTTTTATTTTCACCTGAAGATCGACTCAGCAGCAAGCTGATAAAAGTGGATATATTTCATTTCTTTTCCTTCACTGTTTCACAAAAGTTCCTGATGTTAGTAAAATTTTGAAAGAGCTTTATTTTTCAAATGGTAAGTTTCAATTTCAAGAGTCTGGAATAGGTTCACTGAAGATTCAATGGAAGCACAATTTACCTTCTCTGAAATGCAGTGGGACCTGCATTGCATACCCAGATGCTCTGGAAAATACAAACGAGAAACAACATGAGAAGGCCACTCTGAGGAGGTGGCCTCTGAGGTGAGATGCGAAGGAAGAGGCGGGGCCATTTAAGCGAATCCCTACAGCAACAGCAAAAAGGACAGCAAGTGGCAAAGCCTTGAGGGCAGGAACAGACTTTGACATGACTGACAGTCAAAAAGCAGCCCAGAGTGCCTGGAGTACCCTGAGCAAAGGGGAAGCGCTCAGGAGGTGATCCCAGAGGTAGACAGGCTAAGTAGTGGACGGTCTTGGAGGTGGGAGAAGTTTGGACTTCATTCTATATCAGTGGAAGCTTTTGAGTCGAACAGGTAATTGCCTTTACTTGATGTGATTTAACATACAATGAACCCAATTAAAAAAAAAAGAGAGAGAACGAATCCGTTTTTCTCAAAAGATCAGATATCTGTGAATCTTCTCTTCAGCTCCATGTTAACCTTGGGAGGATTAGCACCATGATCTCAAAGGAAGACACGAGAGAGGCGTGTGTTTGCATGCTTGCCCTTTACCCTGGTAATGACTGAGCTTGTCATATGATTACATATGTTGTAATCATAACTTGAATTGGGTTTGCTGAGAGCTTGAGTTTTCTTGAAAACCTATATTTTATAAAATTCTCTGTGTACTACAGACAAATATGGAAGGAAGCGCTGGTGTGAGACCTTCATTGGATTTTAAAATGATATTTACTTTTAATTTGATGGTATACTTTGACTTTTTCAAAACACCTGGGGATCACTCTATGCCTTTTGGCAGAAAATAGGAAGAAATGAAAGCGTAGATTGGATACCTATCACTTTTAAATCCTGAAAGTCAGACAGGGCTCTTATTAAGTTACTCTAGAATGTGACACATATAACCTTTACACAGTGATTTATTTGAGATGATCAGCCTTAACTAGATGATCAAGTGTTTATTTATTTGTTTAGAATGAAAGCATAAATGCCAGTAGATTCACTTCTCTGGATGTTTCCTTTGCTAGCACATGGAAATGGCTGGCCTTATATTGAGGCTGATGCAGGCTTTTAAATCTTGGAGAGGTATACACAGAGTGAAGTGACTGATAAATGAACAGGGCTCACAATTGCAAAGTTATTGCACATGGCAGCTTATTGGCATATAAATTAAACTGCTGCAAGGTAGAAGAATGGAAGAAAAAATTAGGTTGCTGTGTGAGATCAAATTAATTTGGGAATCATTTGGACATTTTATTCCTCTGAAAATGGTTTGCTTGGAGGCCTCCAGCTGTGTTTGGCATCAGTCCACATTCACAATGAAAGGAAAACACGCTTCAAGACTTGGAGTTTTATAGCACGCAGTGGTTTCAGTCAATCATGCACATAAATTAATGGTCGCTTCATGGAAACAATTTTTGATAGGAGGTGAGAGCCAGAAAGGAGCAGAGGGAAGAGTGGGGCACAGACCTGCCTTGAGAAGATTGGGCAGGAGAGATTCCCCTAGCCCATGGCTCAGAACAGAGAAATTCAAGGGCAGCTTGGAGAAGAGAATGGCTTTGTGGGGTGGGGGAGGGGAGGTTAGCACCGGGCAGTATAGGGATTCCTCACAGAGAAGGGACACTGCAGTTCCCCTAGAGCAGCGGTTCTCAACCTTTAACAGGGGTCGCCTAAGACCATCGGAAAACACATATTTTCGATGGTCTTAGGAACCGAAACACCGCTCCTCTATCCGTCTCTAGGCCCACATGCAGATACGCCCACATACAAGTACCCGGCGACCCCTGTGAAAGGGTCGTTCGACCTCCAAAGGGGTTGCGACCCACAGGTTGAGAACCGCTGCCCTAGAGGGACACGGCATACTTGTTCATCCTCTGAGCCTCAGCTTAGAGGCCACTTCTTCTGACGGATCCTGGACATCTTACCCAAAACCTCTCCTCTTATGTCCTACCACTGAACTTAGTTTGTTATTGTTTCATGATAACTTGAAATTATATGTTTATTTATGTGCTTATTGTCCCTCTCCCTTACTAAATTAACCACAATTTGCACTGGGGCAGGGCCATGTTTTCTTTGTCAGTGTATTTCCTGCTATTAGTTCAGCACTTAACTTGGCCTGGCAGATAGTAGGCACGCAAAAAAAATTTTGTTTAATGAATATACAGAGCCTGGAGGAAAACAGTCTGAAAACTGCTGTGGGCTGGGCTGTATCCCTCATGCAGTGGCCTTGAGAATGCAACTCTGGTCAGGATGCATGCAGAGAAACAGGAAAATTCCACACTCAGGTAACCTGAGGAGATCAGACTTGAACCTGCATAAGGTCAGGTTGTTGAGGGTGCCCGATACTACCTGATAAAATCTAATATCCTGTGAAATACACTGGGAAAAATTATAGTTCCCATTTTAGTGTTGAGAAAACAAGACCAAATGTGAAAGAAACTGTCCCAACTTGCATAGCAAATAAATAGAGCCAGGACTTGAACTCCTAGACCAGGCCCTCTGTTCCCTTCCATCTCATGTCCTAACACTGCTCTCCATACATTTGGCACTCCCAGCAGAGCTGCAAACTATTGTCTTTCCCTGCACCGAGTGCCAGAGACTTGTCCCGGAATTTTATACTACTTCAGCCTCCAAAGCTAATCTGCTGACTCTCCCCCCAGGCACTGCTGTATCACACACACCCTTTGCCCTGGAAGATTACCAACTCTGATTACTGCTTCTTGCAATGAGACAATGGAGCCCAGGGCTAGTCCCAAAGAAGGAATGCCTGAGTCTAAGACTATTTTAAGCTTCCCCTAAGACAGAAATAGGTTTATATAACCACAGAACAGTCATGATTTTTCAAAGCTCCCTACAGAGCAGATTAAAGTAGATACAGCTAGGGTGTTTGCACAATAAACTACCCGCCCTGGGACCCTCCACGGGGGAGAACATTACCATGTACTGAGCACCGGACCTTACATCAAATATATGGTGAGGGAAGGAGAACTGACTCTGGGTGGTGAACATACAATGTGATATATAGATGATGTATTACAGAATTGTATACTTGAAACCTATGTAATTTTACTAACCATTGTCACCCCAATAAATTTTAATAATAATAAAAGAATCCCATATAAGGTGAACCAAGGTAACTGGGATCCTGCCAAAGCTCTGAGCGATGCTTTAATTTAGAACCACACTTATGGAGTTACTCTGGTACGGGCATTGTGACTGAGGGTCAAGTTGGGACCACGTTGTAGTCTGGTAGTCCTCCAAGCACTGAAAATAAGCTGGTTTGTTTTATCTGACCCTGCTGGGCAATGATGCCCTATATAGTTGGCAAGTTTCCAACATGAGGAGTCTAACTTGCAAAAACTACAATGTACAAAACTAAGAGGCCAAGAGGTGGCAACACCCAAGCACATGATCTATATATAAGCAGGTAGACATGATATCGAAATTTAATTCAGTCCTATTTTAATGTTAATCAAAAACTCCAACCTTGATCTAGATATCTAAACGATCTATGGACATGTGGCTTTGTCCTTGTAACAGAGTCTACATTAAGAGTGGAGAAAACTAGAAGTGAAGTCAGTGCCCGTGTCGTCAGCATGGGCAAAGGAATTTAGCTCCCTCTCTAAAGCAGAATCCCCAATACGTTAGTATTATAAGTATTATCAGAAAAAAACAAAAAACAAAAAAACAAGTCCGGCTGCTCACTGCTGGAAAGCCAGTACTTGAGAGACAAGTGTTGAGTGGAGAGGAAAGTTTGCTTTATTCAGGAAGCCGGCAGCCTGGGAAGATGGTGGACTAATGTTCAAAGACCATCTCTGAAGTTCAGGACCAAGCAGAAGAGTTAAAAGGAGGAAAGAGAGGGGGAATTCCAGGGACCTGAGAGAGGTCTGTGTTTCTTTAGTCATAGAAAACACTTTTTCACATCAGACTCCCTGGTGCCCCCTGCTGGTGGCAGCTACCTTGGGACGTTCCCCCCACCCCCTTCTGTAAAACAGGCTCATAAATCCTCAAGATCCTGAAGTTATTTCTTCCTGTTTGACAAAGAAACAGCACATCAGCAACACAAAATTATACTCTGAGAACAAAAGGAGTTGAGCAATACAAGTGATTAACATGTGAACAAAGGCCTAATTAAGAATTAAATTATTTAATTCTAGCTGCCAAAAGGCTGGGGGCATTGAAGTCAGAAGGGGCTCGGCTACAGGAGGACACTATGTGGGTATTTTTACTTCTTTCCCTGTTCCTCAGAACACACCATCTCTGCACCAATAGAAATGCTGTGTGATCTCTGCCTGGAATTACTGTTCACTGCTTGTCACATGATGGAAGACCTACTTCCTGTCCTCCTACCTTAAACGTTGCTTCTTCAGGGAGGCTGTTTGGCACACTTTCCCCTCCTAACCTCTCTCACTGTTATTTTCTGTCTTTGCATGCTATTTATTTCTTCAGTCCCATTTTACAATAATATATACCCGATACTGTTTTGTTTACTTATTTATGGGTCTGTCCTTCATTGGGTTTCAACTCCATGAGTTCAGGGACTACATCTTTTATTTACTAATGCATTGCCCTTTGCCTAGCACAAGGCCTGTCACATAAACTCAAATATTTGTTAAATAAATAGTGAATGAAGGATAGAATTAAGGAACTAGTGACAATGTGGCCAACCAAGTATTTTGGCATTTTTCTAAATATATTGAGTTCCCAACTTAACTTGCTTTTTATCCTCATTAGCTCCAAGAAATTTATTGCTTTAGTCCCGTGGCACGAGAATAGACCCCAATCTCAGCCTTGAGTGGTTCCCTACTTCCTAACCCTGGGCCACATGCTACGTGGTGACCACCATCTTGCAGTCCACCATCTGAGAGATGCCTTTAAATTCTTATCACCTACAGAGTCAAGACCAACAGAGGCACATTTCAGCTCCGTGGCTATCTAGGGTTTTCCTACTGAGTTTTGCTCTCTGTGCAGAGGTCTTCTTCCCAGATTGATTGACATTACTGAGGACCTAGCTCTTTAGATGATGTATCACCTCCTATATGCAGGAATGTGGCCTTTCTCTACTGATCCAGTCCTTTAACCATGGCTGAATATTCTGACTTTAAATTCATATAAACATGTTTTTATGTTTTAATAGAAAAGTTTTTATTCTATCATGTTATAATGTGCACTGGATTAGCAACCTGAATATTAATTCTGGATAAGCCATTTGCTTTGTGGCTTAAATGTAATGAAATGTAGAATTGCAAATATGAGCCCTAAGGTAATACTACCTGGAACGGAATCCCACCTCCACCACTTAACTAGCTATGCAATTTCAGGACAATTATTTAATCTTTATATGCCTCAGTTTTCTTCTCTGTAAAATGTGAATAATAATAGTACCTACCTCATAAAACTGTTATGCAGATTAAATGAGAGGATATATATAAACCTTAGAATTAGGTGTAACACATAAGACATGTTATAAAACATTAGTTTTTATTTTGATGATGATAATAACATCTAAACCCTATCTATATATTTTCTGTTCTCTGTTTTCATTTTTAAAGTGAAAGAGCTGTATGAGATAAGCTCTACAGTCTTTTGCAGATTAACCAATTTCAAGAGTCAATGCTGTTTTCTTTCTAAGCAAGAATTCTAAATTACAGAGTAACTTCTTAACATGAATTGAAGGCAAATTCAAAACAGTCTCTTTCTGATAAACAAGCTATTTTTACACTTGTGTCATGCTTTAAATAAGACCGTTTCCACTGAATTAGAGGTCTTCTACTCTCTTCTCTGCCTACCAAGGTTCTAAGCTTCAAAGTCCACCTCAACGTATTCATCTAATGACTCTCCAGGTTCCTTTGTTTCTCTCATCTCTGGATTTCTTTTGCATCTTTTACATCAATTTCATCCATCTTCCACACAATTGCCAGGATGAATTTTTTAAAACATAAATTCATCTATGTTACTCTACTGTTTAAAACTCCTCAGTAGTTTTTGATGAACTGTTGGATGAAATTTCAATTGCTTGGTGTGGTATAAAGACCCTTAATGACTTGGTCTCATCTTCAGATTTAGCCTCTTTCTTACCACTCTCTACTTCACACTTTGTGCATCAGCAAATAAGAGTGTGCTTACACTTCCCTGAAATCATAATGCTATCTCATGCAAATTCCCCTTTCCTTTTCTTCAGCTGGATAACTCCTACTAGTCCTTTAAGGCTCAACAGGTTTTTTTATTGTTGTTTTTGTTTTTTAAAGAGACTCAACAGTTTTTTTCTCATCAAAGAAGTTTTCTCTCTGAGTTAGGGTCTTTTTTCTGTGCATGTCCCTCAATCAAAACACCTTTGTTGTAGTGAAATTATTTGAGCACAGATTTATCCCCTCCTTTAGACTCTACACTACTCCATGGCAAAGGCAGACCTTAGATTTCTTTGTGCTCTAAACACAGTGTCTAACACATTTCAATCAATCAATCAATATTGAATGGAACTATTTTGTATCTCTCTGAAAACTTGATGCCAGGTTCGATATGTACACAAAGTTGTGATTTGTCTTTAAATGCTATAGTTCCATCATAGTCACAGAACAATTTTGGTTATGTAGTTTATATACTTCTAAAAAGAACCATTAAAGAGGAATTGCAGAAAATGTTTAAGGTACTGAGAGCATTAAGAAAATAAGGTATGCCTTCCATAAATATTACCTTGAAAGGTACAGCCTATGATGCCTCATTAAGTTATAGTTATACAGAGGTTATTTAAAAACTATCCTCCAGAAAGTGGACCTCAAGTCAAGCTGAAGGAGTGGGTATCCATTGGTATATTTCTAATTTAACTCAACAGCAGGATAGCAAAACAAACATATGAAAATGTAAGTGAAGAAGAAGGTAACTTTTGAAGCATCTTAATCGATTTTGGCATGGTATACCCCAGTATACGGGGGGTGCCCAAAAAATGTATTCAAATGGACACTTTGGTCAATGTTCCTCAAGCAGCTGTTCACCATAATCAGAAATGTCTGGACACTTTGAGTATCTCTTGTAATTGCAGAAATCAAACATGACTTGTATTCATCTTTTATCAGTATATATTGAGTATTATAATGTTAATACAGTTTTCCTTTCTTAAAATGTATATACATTTTTTGACACCCTATGTATTATATATATATATATATACATACATATATATATATATATATATATATATATATATATATATANATATATATATATATATATAAATACTGTTTATTGTTATGCAGTCTTAAAATACAGGTGGTATTATGCCACTCAAAATATAAGTGTATGAAATAACAATGAAAGAGCTACACTGATACTGATTGACTTAATTTTTAATCTGTGACATACAAAAACCAAAAATTTGGAAAAACTTATTGAAATCTCTCCCAAAAATTAACCAAATACTTTGGAAATTATGAAACACAAGAAAAGAATTTTTAAAAAGTTTAGAGAGATATCTACAGAACAACAAAATAATAAAAATCATTCAGAAATTAAAACATAGCAATTTAGTGCAGAAATCAAAAGGAAAAGAAAGGTTGGTAGAAAAAAATGATTACAACTTGTTAGTCTCTTAGATATATTTCATATGGTTCTGTGGTTTTATAGCTTGAATAGAAATGGACCACATATTTGTTTGGAACTTGCTAACAGGTAGCACAAAATGAGAAACATATTATAGTTACATGATCTAGAGCACCCCTGGGATAAAAAAGCAAACCACTTATAGCATACTGAGTCCCAGAGATTCTCATAGAAACAGCTCTGTTGTGCTTCTATGTTCCTCTGACAAATGCAGCAATGAGTTTTCTTCTCATATATATATATTATTTTTTTTTAAATTAGTTTCAGGTGTACAAAACAATATAGTAGTTATCCTTTTCACCCCTTACAAAGTGACAACCCTCCTCCCCCCATCAACTGCCCCCCACCCCCGATATTATACATATCTATTACAATTCCATTGACTCCATTCCCACACTCTACTCCACATCCCATGACTATATATGTATTAAATTATAGTTGACATATAACATTATTCAACGGCAGCTTCAGATGTACAATGCAGTGGTCAGGCCTCTACACTGTCCATGCAGTGGTCTCCCTAACAAGACATGAGTCCTTCTGGCCCCCTAAAAAATATTTACAAGATTATTGATTATATTCCCCCAAACTGTCTTTTCTATCCCTGAAGCAATATTGTAGTTACCAATTTATGTTGTCAGCAATGAGTTTTCTTACAGGTATTTCCTGAAGCAGTCATCACTGAGGCTGATTGATAACATGACGTTAACATTCAGTTCAGCAAAATCTTTAAGGGCCCAACCAGTATAGCATATGCATGTCGAACTCTGATAGTATGCTTGGATTCATATACTTAAGAGTATCTAGAAGAGTTGTTATTATTATTATTGTTCTTTACAACTTAGCTTTTGCTATATATTGGTTAGCATAGAATTTAAGAGTTTCTACTCTGGCACTCAAAGAACAGATGTTATGTTTTATTATTTGAGGATCTAATTATTACAGAAGATGTTTCGCTAATGTCCATTTTATCTAAGTGTTGTCACATAAAATAGACTAGGCTATGCTGTGGTAATGAACAATCCCAAACTCTCAGTAGTTTAAAACAAAAAGATATTTTTGGTTCATGCTTCACATCTATCACGGATCAGCTGGGGGCTCTGGTTCACGTGCTCCTTGTTGTCTCGTTCTGGGACCCAGGCAGCTACATGGAGCATTGCCGGCCATAGGGCAGATGGAAGAGGATGTGGCAAAGCACATGCTGGCTCTTACAGCTGCTGACCAGAAGTCACATGGCATTCCTAATTTTAATAAGAGAGTGGAAGGGTAATGTTACCATTGCATGGAAGGAGAGAGAGAGTAAATTTGTGGTCAGCACTAATGATTACTACAAAGTTGAGGAGCCTGGTTCAGAAGTCACCACCCTTCAGAAAGAAGATGGAACCAAGAAGTACACACACTCTGAGCTAATATTTCCCTCTGAACCAGTGTGGGGTCTAATTATCTCTATAGATATGGGTGATTGAGAGCCCAAATATATATGCTACAAAGCAGTAATTTTCATGGTGTGTCTTGTACAGTTCAAGAAATCCAATTTCATGTCTCACAGGTTCTACCAAAAAAAAAAATAGAAAGAAACATAAATCTGACTATAAGAATATATTTATAGCATTCTTCAAGGCAAGTTATAGATCACAAATGAGGAAAAGCTATACTCCATCAGGGAAAATCTTTTTAAACTATCTAATTATATTTCAACAATTATCTGACATGACAGTAGTCACTCAAACACATTATTTAAAGATAAAACTAACAGAGTCATCAGTTAATTTCTCTTATACTGAAGGAGGAAGAGGGACATTCCAAAGCTCTTAGACTAACAAAAATATTCAAATATTTATACTTTCAGAAATCTGGGATTCCAATCTGAATATTATTTATTACTCAGGGCAACTGATTTATATACAGTAATACCTTGGTTTGTGAGCATAATTCATTCAGGAAACGAACTACTCATATTACAAGACATCACTCGTTTACCATGTTAAAATGTATTAGAAATGTTTGCTCGTCTTGCGGAACACGCACAAACCATGTTACTTGCAATCCAAGGTTTTACTGTACTCAGAAAAGAACTTAAAATATTAAAATTATATCCATAGAATGCGCCCATAATTTCTGATGTGCAAGTTTCTTTAGTCTTCTTCATTACAGAGATTTCATAAGGACAGGTTGTTTGTTTGTTTGTTTGTTTGTTTGTTTGTTTGTTTGTTTGTTTCTTTGTTTTAGAGACTAGAAAACAGAAAGGATGATCATAGCTATAAATTTTCAACTGAATTCCCATATCAGATAATCGAGTATGGTTAGTATTTTTGTGAACATTTTTGGTCTCCAACTTCATCTTAATGTTTAGAATTAGATACTAGGCATTTAATCTCCATTTTTTTTTTTTTTAGCTGAGCCATCCTGCCACCTGTTGGCAGCTAAACAGCAGTTCAGGTCAGGCCAAGAATCGAACCGGTGACCCTGTTGCTCAGAGCTCACACTTTTGAGCTAGCTTTTAACCAACTGAGCCACTTGGCCAGCCTTTAATCTCCTTTTGATAAGACACTTTAGCACCTTTTCCTTTCACCTATCTGTTAGAATTTCTTTTATAAGTAGTTACTAATTGGTAACGTCTGTATACACAAGGCAATTGGTTGGCTTGGTTCAGGTATTCTCAACATTGACTATATTGACATTTTGGGTAGATACTTCTTTGTTGGGGGTTGGGAGTAGGATGTTTAGCAGCTCACTGGATGCCAGAAGTACCACCTCCCCAGTTGTGACAACCAAAAATGTCTCCAGACATTTCTGAATGTCACTTGAGGGCATGATTGCCTTCTTGAGTAATTTAATTAGAGTCCACCCCTGGGGATGGGGATAGAATAAGTATCATTGAATATCATGGACTTTATTGCACAGTGTTGTTCCACTTACTACGGCTGCATGACAAATGACCTCAAAATTTAGTGGCACCAAACAACCACGTATTATGCTTATGGATTCTGTGGGTCAAGAATTCTAATGGGTTAGCAGGAAGGCTTCTGTCTATTCCACAATGCTTGAAGCCTCAGTTGGAAGACTTAAGGCGTAAGGTAACATTTTCTGAAGCCTCTCACTCACACATCTCATGCTGATTCTCACTGTCGGCTAGAAAACTGAAACAGCCAAAGGTGTGGCTGGAACAGTTACACCTGGCCTTTCCATGTGGATGATTGGCTTCCTTACAAAATGGTGACAGTCTGTAAGCCATACTGCTTTTTATGACCTAACTTCCAAAGTCCCATAGCATTACTTACAAGGTTGGAGGAGGCATGTAAACATCACATTGTAAGAAGAGCATGTCGGATAGGACAGAGATCAAAATACTCATCTTTGGAAAATACAATATGCCACAGACATGGACTCTTGTGTAACACCTGAGTTCTGTTAGTGATGAAGAAAGGAGTTCTGTTTGGATATACAACTGACAGTGTTTAGTAATGTACCATTCTTTGATAAAAGAGTCCAAAGGAGTATAAAAAATGTGTATCCTAGAGAGTTCATCAGTTACTTCCAAAGATGATATGTTTAAGCTTTACATTTTTAACTAGACCCAAATAGCCCCCATTTTACTTATTTTAGCATGATATGCAAATGATACAAAAGTGATAATAATATCACTTGGTAACTTGGCCCAGTAAAAGCTAAGTGTTTAGATGAATTTTCGAGACTCCATCATGTCAACTTGGCAAAACTAATGGCATCTTGCTGATGGTGTGAAAGCAATGGCAGAAAACATCATACAAACAGTAGCTCATGTGAAAATTGTTGCCAGCATGCACTTATGGAGTCATTGCATTACACAGACAAATAGTAGCTGTGGGAAGATATGAGTTACTGAAAGTTGAGGCACCCTGGGTGGAAGGAGATAGGGGCCCAGAGACTAACTTGCTTGATATCCTCCTTTAAGCCCAACAAATAACTTAGGGGATGCCTCCCCGAGCCCAGTTTAGTAACCAATAATTAATGTAAAGAACATAAACGAGGCATCAGGAGACCTGAGGATAGTCCTGGCTGGCCAGCTGTGTGACTTTGCACCAGACAATTAATCTTTTGGTGTCTCAGTTTCATGCTTTGTAAGTTACTACAGTTGGCATAGGTGATCTCAGAAGTACTTTCACTTTTATGATTCCTTGTCAATTTTAGGGAAATGTCCAAAAATATTCAAATGAGCATAGTCAACTAGTTTCGGTTAACCCTGTTTCTCCCCAAGTGGGAGGTCAGAGCTTGCCATGCTCAGGGAATATAACAGATCCTGCTTTTAAAGAGCTTTGGAAATCTATTTGGGTCCTGTTTTCAAGGAAACTATGTTTACTGTTTCGTAAAGAGAGACCATCCAACAGAGGCATGGCCTCCTTATTCTGTGTAATCCTTTTGAGGACAACGTCAACTTTCATCAGATTCTCCTTGACTTTAGTAATGAAATCTGGGAGTTGGGGGAAAATTCATGATTAGAAACAGAGGTCTGGGGCCGGCCGAGTGGCTCAGTTGGTTAAGAGTTGGCTTAGGAGCTTGAGCTCTGAGCAACAGAGCTGCTGGTTCGATTCCCACGTGGGCCAGTGATGCTGCGCCCAAGCTGAACTGTTGCTGAGCTGCCAACAGGTGGCAGGATGGCTCAGCTGATATAACAACAAGATTGCCTGTTGGATGGTGGGCTATGCCCACCCACAACTAAGACTGAATTTGGCACCTTGAGCTGAGCTACCACCTGGATGGCTCAATGGATAGAGCATGCGCTCTTAACAACGAGGGTGTTGGTTTGACTCCCGCATGGGATGGTGGCTACGCCCACCCACAACTAAGATTGAACACAGCACTTTGAGCTTAGAGGCCACAAGCTGCCGCCAAACAGCCAGATGGCGACTGGCGCCCTCCACAACAAAGATTGAAGAACAACAACTTGGCTAGTCCCCCTCCCCAATTCCCCAACACTGTTCCCCTCCTCCAATTCCCCAATAAAATCTTTAAAAAAACAGAAAAAAGAAAAAAAAAACAGATGTCTGGATTTATCTTTGCCTTGATGGAAATTGGATCAGTTTCATTAATTCACTGTGCAGGAGTACCTGTGAAATGCAAAGGCTGATCTACAGTTTATATACAAATTTTAAAACACAAAATAAGGTTGCATGTTATCTATGGATACACAGAAATGGAGCAAAAGTAGAAAAACATGTCCTAGAGGCATATGCATCAGATTCATTTTCGTTCTTGTCTCTGGAGAAGGTAGGAGACAGTGGGGTTGTGGGTGGGGGGGGGGAGTTAGGAAGCTTCTACTTCATATGGGTAAAGTTTTAAATTTTATTTCAAAACCCAGAGCAATTAATAACAAAAGTGTACACCTGTATTCATTCGTGTGGTGTGCAAATGGCAAGGTTCTCTCATTTTCAGTTAATTTCTGTGTTTTTAAAAACTGTTTTCAAAATAAAGAGGAAAAACTTGTGTTAAGTCGTCCTGTTGAGAGCTGAGCTGAGCTGGAGAGTGGAGCTGCTAGGTGTCAGAAGAGCTGGTTAAGGCAACAAACCAAAATGAAAGTAATAGTTAAGCCTTTAATACCTTACTGCAATGGTATAAGCAGGAAGCTAACCCAGAGAAAACCTAGCTTCCCCACTGTCCATTTTAGGTTGTAGGGGGAGAGTCAGGAGGTTGGGTGGTGACCACGGATCTGTGTCACAGCCCTGGGATGGTCTCCCTCTCCGAGCCAAAGTGGAACTGTAACTGGGTAACTTCTAAAATGAGGTAATACATGTGAAACGTTTTTCAAAAATTCGAAAGGTGTCCCAAGACCTGGAAGTATTATAATGCTAGTGTGAAGCTCATTACTGCACCAAGGATAGTCATTGGTATCACACAGGAATTCACACTTAATGATTTCATTTCGATGAAGTTCAAGATCAGCCCTAATGGACCTAGAGTGATAAAATGTTATTACAGATGTAGAAGCCACAGAACTTAGCACCTGCCTTGACCTTGACAGCCCTTTGGAGCTTTTGCAGCTAAGTGTCTTTGCTCCACCTCCCCACAGATGGCATGCTGTGGCAAGAACACTGTTGCTACTGAGTCCGCAACAGGCAGGAAAGGTTAAAAATATCTAAGGTAAACAATGCTCTTGAGTTATCCAGATAAATGAGCACATGTGCAGAGACAGTAAATGCATAGTAGAATTCTGTTTAAGGTCTTGCTTAAATGAAGCAATTGTATGTGACAACACACCTGGAGAGGTAAGACATCTGTACCAGAAGTGACAGGAAACAGGCCAAGGCCCTGGTCCTCTCCTTGTAAGTCTCTCTCTGCCTCTCCTTTCAGCACCTCTTCCTGCGTCAGTACCAACCCCTTTTCCAACTGAGCAGCAGCTCTCTCTGGCGCCCTGGAGCCTGCCTCCCTGGGCTCCCCCACTCTGGGCAGTACACCATGTCCTGCATAGTTTCTTCCCTTCTCCTCTCCACCAAAACGCCCCCAACCTGTGCCTGTTCCTTCAAGAACTTATTCTGTCTTCAGTGGCTTTCAGTTCATTGTCATCACTATAATCCTTTCAGATAAATTTCATTAGGGATTTTTTGAAGATACAGAAAGTGATTCTAATGGTAGGTATTTTAGACATTGTGGTAATCAATAAGAAAAATATTTAAAAATAATGTATCATTTTACTGGAGCTTTTAAAACTATACTATTTATCACACATCCTAGTTGCATGTGCCTTATGAGAACAAACTTGTAGTGACAAATCTTATGTTATGACTCTTACCAAAGGTTATTCCAGGAGCTCTTCCTTTTCTCTATGACTTGGACACATTCTCATGATTCTGAGTTGATCTTAGTGGATTTAGTTTTTTCTGAAGAGGGTGGCTGAATTTGGAGCTGATGATTTCTAAATGCAAAAAACTTTCATTCATTCATTCATTCATTCATTCAGCATAAATTGAACCTGTTGCCCAGTGAAGGAGAGAGATATAAAAATGGTACTGTAATGCAATGTAATATGTTTCATAATAACAATATGAGCAAAAAGCTCTCTGTGAGCACAGAGAAAGGAGCTACTACCTGTGGAATACACAAAAGGCTACAGAGAGAAGTAAATATTTGCTCTCAGGAATAACAAGTAGAGAGGTTGCTGGGCAAAAAGGGAAAAGAATATTCTAGGATTAATGGCACAAATACAGGCATAGAGTTATGAACATTTGTGCTCATTTAAGTCTGTGAAATTCCATGTGGCTAGAATATGGATACATGTTAGATGGTATTGGAAGAGAGGATTAAAGAATGGTGAGGATATAGGAGAGAGTGAATTTGTGTGCCATTATAAGGAATGTAAAGTTTATCTAATAAAAAACAGGAAGCCAAAAGTGGTTTCTTAGCAGGGGTAAGACATTATCAGATTTGCATTTTGGATAGAAAACCTCTGGCAAAATATGGAGTATAACTTTCACTCACAGACATAAAGATATTCTCAGGGTAGCAAGTAAGTAGTATTCATAGTAACGTCTTTATTTCCATGGCCTTGAGCCTGTTGCACTTGATCCAAAAGACCACTTTTCCAGGTGATACCCACTTTCCAGGTGATGCAGGATGTGGCCATGGAGACTTCCAGTAGTCCAAGCAAGACTAGAGAGGAGAGACAGTGGAGTAGAGGAGGTGGAGGAATTGTGAAGTTAGAGTGCATGGATGTTCGAAGAATAATGGCAGGAGCTGACAGAAGAAGGTTCTGTGCGTGTGAAATGCCTTAGCGTTCAGCTCTTATAGAGACAAGCATGGAGGAAGGGGAGTACATTGCAAGAATTTCAAAGGGAGAAGGTCTGTGTCTAAACGTGAAAGAGTAAGTATCTGAAGAACACTGACTTTGAAATCCTTAGGCTGTGGGGCAACTACTAACTTGACTTTTACCAACAAGGAAATGCAACTGTTGGAGAGCACATACTTTTTCATTAAGAAGAAGAGGGAACGTTCATGGAAAATGTTGACTATTCAGAGTGATTCCACCTTTGACATGTTTAAATCTTGGGCAAGTCACTTAACCTCTTAAGCATCTGAGTTCAGAAGAGAGTTAATCAAGTATGTAGTAACCAGTAAAAATCCCTTGTACAGGTTGGCTTTTATTATTGATAATGATTACGTTAAACAGAGTACTCCAGAGCAGGAAAAGTGAGTAAAAGGAGGATTAAAAATAGGTTGAGAAAATCTATTTGTTATTGTTAACTGACAAATTCTGAAAATCTCTTCAGGTATAATCTATAGTTAGATTATTTTCAGCTACTTCATTTGGAACTGAGTAAGAATGTGTTGTCTCTAAATGGGGTGAGGCAATGAATGACTCAGACCGGACTGGGCTGGCAAAGTAGTTCGCTCATCGTAGGAATTTGTTATTATTTATGTTAATTTGCCAATGCAAGAAAATTTATAGCATCAGGTAGAACCACCTAATGCTTGCCTAAAAAAGAAATTAAAAGGATTTCACATCAACCTTTAAGGAATAAATATAGGAGAACTAATTATACCACTCGCTTTGACATTATATTTCCACATGCATTTTTCCCATCCTGTGTGGGAGGGAGAGAATGGGTTATTAACTCAGCTTTCCAGATGAGGAAGGAGACAGTGAGAATGCTTTGCTCAAGTCAGGCGGTTAGTAAGTGGCAGAGCAGTCCCATGTGTCTCCACTGTTTGCCTCTGCTTCTCAAGAAATAGATGCTTGCTTCTGCCCTGGGTATTAAAATATGGTACTGACAGTGGTAACTCCACAGAGGGAGACATATGACCCACAGGCCATTCTGAGCCTAGATTGTGACTGTAGTTTGAACAATCAGTTTTTTTAGACTTTAAGTTGCGGTTTATAGAACCCACTGTCTTATATGTTCTGAACACTTTCATAAACAAATTGGGAAGACTCTTTGGACTCTGAACAGAAAGATAGTTTTTCCTAAAGAGTGGTCTGTGCAAGACTCTTTGTGAAGAGGATGACGCCTAAAGCTAAGGTAGATAAATGGGTCATTGCCAAGGGACAAGGGGTGCCCACAGACCAGGAAATGGCGCACTGATCAAGTTTGTTGTGTATTCTGTTTTGGGCTTTAAAAAAGCTTTTGCTTATACTCATCTTATTATACTGTAGTCTCTTCTTCATTTTTTTCTCCTTCTCAAAATGCTGTACTTCAACTCTATTTCTGAGAACTTTGCTGTACCTTTGTTTCTTTATCGAGGTCTAGGGTTCATAAGATTCTCCAATTTCTCTCAGGTCATTTTTTTATATCTTGCCACCTGTATATAACATCACCTCATGGACATTAAATATGGTACTTTCTCCATGTTGCTCTCTGATCCCCAGGACTTAGAAACACCTCTCACACCCCATTTTCAGAGCCAGGCATATATAGCGATTACAATGTATTAGTCAGAAATCTTTTTGTGCTTTTTTTTCCTTCCTTTATTATAAAAGTAATGTATTCTCATTGAAAAAAAATCAACTAGTTCCAAAGGATGTAAGTTAAAAAGTAAAAATTCCCCTCTCCCACCCTGCCTCCTCTACCCCCAATCCACCTACCCCAGAGGTAGTCTTAAAGGCCTGTTGATTGTGCAGCCAGAAATCCCTTTTTTTATGTGTATACAAACAATCCTATTTTAATACAAACAGAATCATATTTTAATACTGTTCTGCCACTTACTTTTCATTTAACAATTTCTCTAAAGATGTTTTTACAGCAACAAAATCAGATACACTTAATTACTTCAAATTTCATGATTTCCCATTTTGTATGGATGTAACACGAATCACAGATTTAAGCCATCCCCTCTGGGCCGAAAATGTCTTCAGCATTTTCTCTGTGTCGAACAATGCTTTAGTGAATATCCTTGGACATATGTCTTTGCATATTTTGTATGTGTATATGTAGGATATTTTTCTGGAAATAGAATTCTGACTGTGTTTTATTAGTTTTCAGACTCTTTCCTCACCCTTCCCTAGTCTTGGTCTGAGCCATGGCTATACTAGCTCCATGGGCGCTTTGCTTCTGGGATTCAAACTAGTATCAGCAGCCCTTAACCCTTGTTAGGTTGAAATCACCAGTAGAAAACAAAAAATAGCAGATTATTCAGGCTGAGCCCTAGAACTACTGAACCAAAGTTTCCACAAGGGAAACCTGGGTTTTCATATGTTTGTTTGTTTGTTTAAATTAAAGTTTATTGGGATGACAATTGTTGGTAAAGTTACATAGGTTTCAAGTGTACAATTCTGTAATACATCATCTGTATATCATGTTGTGTGTTCACCACCCAGAGTCAGTTCTCCTTCTATGATTCTGATGTTTAGTCAGAGCTGAGGACCACTGAACTGGTTCTTCCTTCCAGTTTTTCCCATGGTTTATGGCTGCGTCTTCTCTCTGACACAGCACTTCAGTCTCTCTAGGCTGTCACTCTTTTTCCACAATTTTTTTTCATGAATTATTGCAGGTTTGATTTCTAGCATTCATTTTCCCACTTGCTAACCGCATTCTTTATCTTTCAGTATATTTTTCATTTCTTTTTACTTGAAAATTATTTTTACCCTATAAACAACATTGTTCAGTTTTTTTTGTTTTTGTTTTTTGGGTTTTTTTAGCTGAGCCATCCTGCTACCTGTTGGCAGCTCAGTGGCAGCTCAGCTCGGGCCGGGACTCGAACCGCTGTTGCTCAGAGCTCAAACTCTTGAGCGAGCTCTTAACCAACTGAGCCACTCGGCCAGCCCAACATTGTTCAGTTTAAACTTTCCTATTCATTACACTGAACAAGCCGGTCCAAGTTCTAGGGCACCAGGCATTCTATTCGGGCCCCATCAGAGACCACTGTGTGGGCCTTTTCACTCTATTGTTGGGCTCCCGACTCAGACTGAGTTTAAACCCCAGCTCTGCCACTTACTAGGTGTGTGACCTTGTACAAATTCCTTAAATTTTTTGTGCCTCCATTTCCCCATATGTAAAGTGGGGATAATAATAATGCCTACCTCAAAGGATTGTTGTAAGACACTTTAAAAGTAATTGGAATATAGCATTCATTCATTATATGTTATTAATATTATTATCCAACTCCCTGCAAAAAGATTATGAGACAGACCTATAAGGGGGTTCTCTTCAGGCATGGGTTTCCACTTTCCTTGACCTCTTCATCTGGTTATACATTGCCCTCTGCTTTTTATCTTCCAGGATTTTGTTGCTACCTATCATCTGTTGTCATTTCTACTTATACTCTCTGGCCTTGAGTATTTTATAGTAATTTAGCTAGAGTTTCCAGACGTAGCAGACATAAACACGTTCAACCTGCCAGGTTTAACTTGAAGTCCTCATTCTTGCCTCATTCCAATTTAAACATAGACATAAGTACTCAAAACGATCCAAATTATTTCTCCCAACCCACCATGACCATTTTATACTTTTCTCATTCATTGTTTAAAAATATCACAACCAGGGCCGGCCAAGTGGCACATTTTGGTTAAGAGCTGGCTTGTGACGCCAGAGGGCCCCGGTTCGGATCTCACATATGAGGGCCAGTGACACTGCCCTCCACAGCTAAGATGCTGAACAACAGCTCAACCTGGAGCTGGGCTGCCGTGAGTCGCCAGCGGCGGCGTAGGCTGCAACCACTGCTGCAGTGGGTTAAATAAATAAATAAATAAATAAATAAATAAATAAATAAATAAATAAAAGAAAAATATCACAACCAAAAAATGTCATTTCTCAGTAGTTCTTAGTCATGAGCTATGAGCACCAGTCCCAGAATTGTGAACTTAATGGTAAATTGGGCCCCACTGGAGAAGGCAGCCTTGGTACATTGCTTTTCTTTTTATCTTTTAAAAAGTTTCTCCTTTAAAGTTATTTTTCACATTATCCTTTCTCTAAATGCATGCCCTAGATATTTAATGGCTTTTTATACTATGTTCTCCTTATATCATTTGCTTTGGACACAGGTAGATAACAGCATTTCTGATTATTTAAAAGTAGGGTCTTCTTTTAGGGTAAATAGCTTCAAAGATGGCCCCAATGATACCTGCCTCCTGATATTCACAGCCTGGGTGAACCTTTCTCTTCCACTAACCTATTTCTAGTCAATAAAACATACCAACACTGAATGTCACTTCCATAATGAGATTATAAAAGGTTATGACTTTCATCTTGCTAGGGAACTCTGTCTTGCTGGCTTTGATGAAGAAAGCTGCTGTGTTAGAGAAGTCCACATGGCAAGGAACTGAGAGTGGCCTCCCAAAAACAGCCAGCAAGGACTGAGGGCCTCTGTTCCCTTGGCCCTCAAGGAACTGAATCCCATCAACAACCACATGAGCTTGGAAGTGTATTCCTTCCCAGTTGAGCCTTCAGAGGAGACCCCAGCCCTGATCAATACTTTGATTGCATTCTTGTGAGAGACCCTGAGGCCCATAATGCTTTGGTTGCTGACCCACAGATATCATGAGATAATAGATGTGTGTTGTTTGAAGCCGCCAATTTGATGGTGATTTGTTATATAGCAATAGATTAACTAATAACACCTGGCTTCCCCGGCTTGAACCCATCACACCAATAGTTCTGCTACTGCTCTGAGGACACTCAACTTGCCTTGTCTGTGTCTTTCTCTTTCTCTATACACTCCATTCTCAACTTCACAGTATTCAGAAGCTTCTTTTCTGTCAGTATTTGAAGATACATGTGCAAGAGGACAAAACAAATTGTTGATTTAAATGTTACAAATATAAAGCATAATTCTCCAGAGTTAATAAAAAAACGGGCATTTCTCTATTTATCTATGGTTGATTAAGTGCTTCCAAAAATACTATAGGATTTTACATTACCTTCATTAAACTGTTGAGGAAACTGAGGTCCATAGAACTTAAGGCAGCGGTTTTCAACCTTTCACAGGGGTCGCCTAAGACCATCGGAAAACACATATTTTCGATGGTCTTAGGAACCAAGACACCGCTCCTATATCTGTTTCCAGGCCCACATGCAGATACGCTCACATACAAGTACCCGGTAACCCCTGTGAAAGGGACATTGGACCCCCAAAGGGGTCGCGACCCACAGGTTGAGAACCGCTGACTTAAGGGATTTGTCCCAGGTCACATGTCTAATTAGAAGTAGAGCCCAGACTGGCATTTAGGGCAGCTGACTCCAAATCCCTTGTTTTATCCATTGCACTGGGCTGCTGACCCCTGTCATCTGACTGGTAGACAACTTGTATATTTGCACTATTTTACAAATGAAATTTAAAATTCAAAAAAAATTTTTTTGTCTTATCAAATCTCTTTTCCTGTCACATATTTTTTCCTTAAGCTAATTCATTTTGTGTGTGTGTGTGTGTTTATTTTTATTTTGCTCTAAGCCAAGTATGTCATTCTGCCCTCAATCATAGTAAAAAGTTCTGCTATACATGTTAGAAATGTTTTGTATTCTGAATTAAGTAAAGTCTCTTAGCTTCTAATGGCCTTTCATTACCACTCTATTTACCAACTCTTCTACTATTTTTGTCCTTTATCTAAAAAAAACAAAACTGAATCAGTAGATCATTGATCTTACCCAGAGCTTATTTGTTTCTGAAATTGTCCATTTCTCAAGAGATGTAGTTTTTTATGCCTCAGCCAATTTATTAGCTAATAGATAATAAATTAAACACTACATCTTTCTTGTAGTCACATTTTTGGAGAAGACTCAGAAGGTTTAACTTTATGCACCCATTATCTGCATGGATTACACTAAAAGATTCAATAATCCCATACTGTACAATTTATAGTGCTCCTGTAACAGGTATTAGTTTTCTATTTAAGTTAACCTTTGTTTCCACTGATTATAGAAACATTTAAAAATACTAAGGAGCACATGCATGCATAATACTAAAACCATTGAATCACTGTCAACACTGTTAATTTTGTAAGATATATATATTGCCATGCACGCACACACACATATTTATATTTATTCAAAATCAATACTTAATACATATTTACAGTAAAGTGTCCATTTTACAAAATATAAAATTTTTTCATAGTAACAAAACCAAAAAACAATGTCAACATTAATACTTTAGTTGTAATCTCACCACTCTGTCACTAGTGTGTGTTTTTCTCTCAGAGAAAGATGCAGTCTTCTCATTAGAGCATCAACAGAGAAAATAGA
>NW_017732299.1:218623-236344 GCF_001890085.2 Hipposideros armiger | reverse complement strand
ATGACTGTTAAGGATGGTATAATCTTCTATCATAAACCATGTACCACAATTTATTCTTGACCAAAACATTTTTTTTAACACAAACTGAGGTTGTAAAAGTTTAAGAAAAAAATGTTTTGCTGAGTTCTGTTTGCCAATATTTTGTTGAGGATTTTTGCATCTATGTTCATTAGGGATATCGGCCTGTAGTTTTCTTTTTTTTATAATGCTTTTGTCTGATTTGGGGATCAGGGTGATAGTGGCCTCGTAAAAAGAGTTTGGAAACCTTCCCTCCTTCTGGGTTTTTTTGGAATAGTTTGAGGAGAATAGGTAATAATTCTATTTTGAATGTTTGGTAAAATTCACCTGCAAAGTCTAACTATTACATGGCTGTGTACACCTGAAACTAATGTAATGTATGTGTGTGTGTGTGTGTGTGTGTGTGTGTGTGTGTTTAAGAAAAAAGTCATTTGTTTTATGTTTATTATGTTGGTCAGGATGGGTATTTCCACAAAATGCCTTTTCTTTCAGCGAGATGGAGAAATTGAGACTAGGGGGGCTCCCTGGACTTCCTAGCAGCGTCTTCTTAGTGCTCTGCTTCCACCTAGCTGTGCTTTTCCTTAGGCAACTGAATGTTGCATTTCTAAATTCTGCATCCTGAGAGTTCTAATCTATGAGTGGATGGACGAGAGAGGTGCTGGTGGGAAAGGGGGCAGTAATGACTAGAAGGCTCCAGGACTGGCTGTTGTAGAAATAGTTTCTGCACAGTTAGGGTATGACCAAAGATTTTTTAATTTGTTTGTTTTGTTTAAGAAAAGCCTGTGGGTCTCAGAATTAGATCCTGACAAGGAGTATGAATGCAAATCTTTCCTTGTTATCTTTGAGCTTTCAGATCTTATTCTGGTTCAGAGAATGAGGCATATGGTGTTTTATTTCAAAGGCTGCTTGTTAAGTTGACACCATCTACCAAGCAGTGAGTAGATCACCACAGAGACTTTGGGATCTTGTTATTTTTTTTCCTTTAGTTTTTAGAGCTGTGATCCTATTAATTTCTTTTTATATTTTCAGGGGTATTACAGTGGGAATTTTAGAGGGGCTGGGTCAGGCATATCTCATCTGCTGTCACAATAAGCCCAAAACGTTACTTCTATATATTATAAAATTTTTAAAGTTCTATATATTTAATATTTTTAGTCTATTAATTTATCTCTTTTTTGTTGCTTTGGAGTAATAAGAGCCAAGTGCAAATAATAAGTTCTAGACCACTGGTTCTCAACCTGTGGGTCGAGACCCCTTTGGGGGTCGAACGACCCTTTCACAGGGGTCACCTAAGACCATTGGAAAACAAAAAGATATTTACATTATGATTCATAACAGTAGCAAAATTACAGTTATAGAGTAGCAACGAAAATAATTTTATGGTTGGGGGTCCCCACAACATGAGGAACTGTATTAAGGGGTCGCGGCATTAGGAAGGTTGAGAACCGCTGTTCTAGACTATGGTTGTGTAAGACATAATCCTAATCATAGACGCTTTCACATGTGTGGTAATTGCATAAATGTAAAGTTGTATTAAGTATTTTTATTTTTTGTAGTTTGAATCCAATTTTAGATAGTTATATGTTTATAGAATATGTACTTTCACTCTAAATATTTTCTGTGTATGGAATCATATATCTTGTTAAATATAGAAATAATAATTTTAGAACACACCCAAAGACTTTAAATCTACTTATTTTTAAAGCAAATCCTGTATAAAGTGCTTTAATGTACATAGTTCTGCCTAAATGATTCATTTCCAGCACCCTACTTCAAAAAGCAATCCTGGGTAGGTTAAGTACTAGATTTTAATATTAGATATTTCCAAGTGTTATCTTTGTGGATTGTCCTCCATTGAGAAGAGAAATCAGCTTCATTCTCCACTTGTTCAATAATGATTGTTGGGAGCACAGTAAATTTCAGAGGGATGAGTGGCCCCAGAAAATATTTGACTAATGAGACCTTTCCTTATATGAAGAAGGACATTGTAGATGTGGTAGAGACAGTCCATCAAGCCCCAGAAGCCCTTCAAATCCTTATCAAAGGACAACTTCATCGATAAAAGTCTCATAATTGGCACCTGTCACTGTGCTCCCATTACTCAAGTAATATTTTTTATAAAGAAAACTGTTCACACACACACTTACTAACAGAAACCCCAAAGCATGTAACACCTCATTCACCTATAAAAGTGGTTTAATTCACAACCAATTTCACTGAACTAAAGAAAATAACATTTGGCGAGTCAACTGGGAAAGTAGAACTGCCATGTTGAAAGTTATTAGAAAACCATTGCTCAGATCCTTAAAATATCAGGCCTAAAACAAGAGCTTCACACCTTTTACTCTCAGAGCCTTGGGAACGGCATTGAATTGTGCTGGTTTCTGACCATTTTATCTTCTAAGCATTCTCTCTAAAATCGCTGGGCCTTGTACTATGAGCAGACATAGTAAAAGTTAATTTTTCATCTCTGTTGTTGGGTCTGTATTTGCAAAATAAAGTTATTTCATTAAAAATGCTCTATTTTATGTATATTTGAAAAGCCTAATATTCTTTTCTTTTGTGGTTCTCTTTTCTTCCCCACTAGCTGTGTTCAGATATCCACAGAGTATCAAGTTGACTTCAAAATTAGCTAAAAATATTACATTTGATGAAATGGGTGGATAACCTGTGCACACTTGTTTCCCATGAGAGAAAAGCTTGGAAGACTATTTCCAAAACAGCAATGGTTTTTAAAAAGACAAGGCCTAGAAAATTCTACCACTAAGATCAGCTGATTGAATTTTGTAAGCATCTGAAAAAACTTCCAGAGTTGAAGAGCCAAGTCCTTTAAAGCATACACAGGGATACATCTACCCTAGACCTTCATGCTGGAGCCTTACTCTCAACGAGAAAGGTGAAGCAAACCTCTAGGCAAATTATAGTGATTTCCCAAAAGGAGTGTAAAAGATAAAAGAAAATTGGTGGTTGAATATGACATGCTTTCTCCTGCTAACCCTGAATGGGTCTCTTTTTCTCTCGCTCCATCTTCCTAAACCTAACCACAATTTATACCCTTTGCTCATTCATCCAGCAACTATGTATGCTCTTTGGCTGTTAGGTTACTTAATGACAGAAGTACACTTACATCCTGCTTCTCATACATTAAATAAAATATCTTGATTATCTATCATTAGCCTCTAGTATTATAAAGAGAATGGGGAAAGTTTTCCCTTGAAATATGTACTTTGAGAATATACTTTAGGCAGTTCTTCCAGTACAGGAACGTTTTATGAGTTCTGGTTTAAAAACTTACTATTTTGATAACCATGGACAATTTATTAACCCCATTAAAGTTCAGTTTCTTTGTATTTAAAATGAGGATAATAAAGTATGTCTTGGACCCTAAATATATGTAATGTATCTAGCATAGTGATCAGATGCCTATAGAATTGAATCAACTGATCTTAGTGGTAGAATACTGTAGGCGTTGTGTTCTCTAAAAGCATTGCTGTTTTGGAAATAGCCTTCCATGTCTTCTCCTTGTTGCAAACAAATCTTCACAAATTATCCACCCATTTCATCAAACATAATATTTTAGCTAATAATAGCATGGGTAGCTATTATTATTGGTACATAAAAATGATAGCTATTAGTATCATAATCATCATTCATAAATTCTTCAGCTCAGTGGCTTAGTTTTCCTCCATTTCTTCTCTTACAAAGTCTCTTATGAAATGTTTTATTAACTTAGATTTGGGAGGGGTATTTACAATAATTTTTTAAACTATACATTTATGTAAATTATATTTAATAAGAAAAAGTGAAATGTTGGGATTTGAAAGACATTAAAACTTCCTACTCTCATTTTTTTCTCATTATAGAATGTATTATTTACTACAAAGCTAGATCTGGATTGGTTGTCGTATAGACAGCTTGCACTCATTATATCCAAAAATGAACTTACTAACTTCTGTCCTTTCCCACTTCCTCTTTTCTTCCCATCTTCCTGTTAAATCTCATTCCTTCCCCATACATTTATTGGGTACCTACTATTTCTAGGTCCAGTACTAGGGAAGAAGCATACAATTATGAAAACATAGTTACAATCCTTGTCCTCATGCAACTTACAAACTAGCTAGTATGACACATTCAACAAATGAATTACAGAAATAATGATATCAAAATAGAGCTGATGAGTGTGATGAAGGAAAGCTCAGAATTCAATACAAGTAAATAACTTGCAAATAAAATGGAAAGTTGACTTAGTCTGGCGAGTCACGGATGCCAGTCTTTAGCTGAGACATGGAGGATGAGGTGGGGTGAGGCAGTTGCTAAGCAGAGGTAACAACTTTTCCCAGACTTACGCATCTTCTTCTTTTGTTTCTTTTCAAACACCATCATCCTCCCAGTAACCCAGGCTTAAAAATCTTCACATTATCTTTGACACTTTATATATTCTCTTTTGCCTCAACAGATAATCATTTGCCCAGTTTTCTTGATTCGGCATCTTCTTTCCTCTATTCCCATGAATGACTGGATTCCCATTCTCACTGCATTAGTTACCTCCTTCTTTACCTTTTCCTTGCAGTTTTATTGTGTTTTGTTTTGTTTTTCCCCAACTGGTCTCACTGTCAGTATCTTCCCTTCCATAGCCAACCAACCCTCTTGTGTGCAGCTGCCAGGTTAACTCCCTGGAACACACTCCTGATCTCAACTCAAAGAAATTTCATGGCACATCTGCTCATGGAATATAACCTGAATTCCTCACCCTGTTGTTCAAAGCTTACAATAAACTGACCCCATCTCAGTTTTAAAACTCGATTTTCAGCACTCCTCTCTGTCTTCCTGGCTGGAAGTATCCACTCCACAGTGCAGAGCTTGCCCACAAGCATGCCTTTGCCTTGCGCCCTCCCGTTTCCTCCTTCAGGACCTAGCCCAGGTACCCACCTTCCCAGGATAACTTCACTTTGTTTCCACTGAGAGTAATTTCCCTTTTCTCTGCATCCTCAGTATGATGAGATTCACAGTATGATAGCATTTGTCACCTCCTCCACCCAACAGAACTATTTGGAGAGGGAAGAAAGTGTAGCTCTTAAGAGCATGAACTCTGGAACCAAACTGCCTGGATTCAAATCTTAGACCTGACCCTTCCTAGCTGTGTCACTTAAATTCTCTGTGCCGCTTTCCCCTTCTTTAAAATAAAAGACCCTACACTTTGTAAGGTATTGTGAGGATTAAATGAGTATACAGTGCAAAAATGCTTAATATAGTGCTGTATAAAATATTTGATTTGATCATGTCATTATTTTTATCATTTACATGTAATATCCACTCTTCTAAATTATAGCTTGAGGACCATATCCGCATCTGATTTATTTTTAAGGCTTCTAAGTCCCTTATTGCTTCACACAGAGTAAATAAGTAGTGAATGTGTGAATTAGAATCACAGTTTTAGTGAACCGTAATTGGACTTTTCAAATAGTTTATTTTGAAGATAACACTTTCTTTATTAAATTAGCTCAACGAGATCTTTGAGCAAATATTTAATATACATGTTTTCTGTGTGTAAAGCCCACAGAATATATGGAGAAACGTTCCATCTCTGATATTACATTTATTTCAGGGAAATACCTGTACAGATAATTACAATGTAAGATGAGGTAGAAAAAGTATACAGTGAAACAGTGATTATAAGAATTCAAAAGGAGTGGCTGGAATGATTAGAAAAGAATTTATCGAAATGATGAGATGTCATTATACTGCAGTAAGAATGGTAACTTTGACAACAAAACATACATAAATCAACTCTCCTCATAATATTAGCCAATACTTATTGAATACTCATTTTCCCAGGCACTGTGTTTATCAGATTTAAACTTCAAAGCAGTTCCATCCAGAAGTAATATTGTTGTGCATCTTTCAGATGGGAAAACTGAGGCATAGCAAGGCAATGTTAAGTAATTTGTCAAAGTCACCCACAAATAATAAGCAATGAAGCCAGGATTGGAACCCAGCGAGACTGGATTCAGAGTCTCTGTTCACCACCAACAGCAAAATTAGGAGCTCTGCTTTGCTATTGCTGAACTGTTTCTAATACTATGTTGTATTAAGTTCACTGGTATTTCATTTTCTGTTAATTTTTAAACTTATACCTCATCCATGGATGCTGAAAAAAAATTAACTGTTATTCATTCATTTCTGACCGACTCAATCTTTCACCTACAGTAACAAGTCCTCAAATGCCTCCTTTTGTGAAATAAAAGTCTGAAGCTATATCAGTAGTTCCCAAACAGTTCAAGAGCAATTCTTTCTTTCAGAATAAAATAAGTATGCCGATTTCTGTATTGTAGTTGTTCACCTTCCTTTATTCACTTCTTGCTGTGCAATAGAAAACTTTGCAGTAAGACACAGAATGTTGCAACCCCCTGGAATCCACTGTGCTAGAAAAATCTCCGAAGTCATTTCTGGTTGTAGAGTTTAGGTCCCTTTCTCTCTAGTTTCTAATCTGTCATTTCTCTCTATCATGAGAAAGAATACATATGCTCCTCTAATCCCTTAATCTACTATCAAGTTTTCTCCATTCATTTTTTTTTCTCTAAATTTTTCCTTATTCCATCAGCTCAGATTCCTTGGTAAACAACCCAGTTTACTTTGCAGAACTCATAATTACAGTTGGACTCCTGTACAAAGGAACTATGTCCAAAACATATGAGCTAAAACTTAGAATACAAATTTACAGAATTTTAACTTGTTTTGTGAAAACCATAAATAAAAGAAAGATTTTTTTTTGGTGTCAATTTTGGGATGAACCCAAACAATTTTCTGGTAAGTTAAGTTCTAAAATCAAATCTGTATCTTAATTAGAAAGTTAAGGACGAATACTGCATATACTCAAGGCAACATTATCTGCTGTCCACACCTATTTTTACCTTTCTTTCATTTCTTCTTGACATTTTGTCCAGTCTTTTCCCCACTTTTTGAGAATTTAATCCTAATGATATTGTCAGTATTTGGTTTCACATCTTTATATAGTAGGCATATTTGAGGAATGCCAGTAGACAATTATATGTAATGTCACTCCATGTTGGTACTGCCGGAGAGTGGGGCTCCATTTGTAAAACATCAGCAAGACGTTATCAGCCCCTGCCCATGTTTTCCAGCTATGCTTTATGTTCCCCAATATTCATATCTTTGGGATGAAAAAACAAAATAACACTTTGGGTTCTAGGAGTGCATATATTTTTCTGTTATGATGGCCTTGCTTTTAGCAAAATCAGTTCAGGCCAGCTGCTCCAAGCAGAAGAGCGTAAGTCTACATTTTCAACAGCATTAATCCTTTGGCACTGTATAAGCCTCCTTACGCAGGGTCAAACCAATTGCTGTTTTATGAGGGCCTGCTCAAGACCACGCAGCATCATCTGAAAGGTAGTACATAACAGTGCTTTGCATGTGCCTTTTGACCATCCTCCTGGAAGTGGCTACTTGTTCTTTTGTGTCCCACCCAACCTGCACAGATGTTTATCACAGCACTTGTGCTACGTTAATGCAGTTTCTTGTTTACATGTCTCTCTTCCCTTGCCTACTGGCCTTTGCATGTACTATAGTGCCTGGCTCAGGGTAAATGCTTAATTATTGTCTGTTGAAGGAAAACTCTGGAATGAGAAGTGAGGAGTGAGTGAAGTAATTGAGCCAAGTACTAAGTGAAGTAATAAACAAGGAGTGGTAGAATGATTGGGGGCAGTGCACTAGAGGATAATCCTCTCAGGGCTATTTTAGACAGGGGATAGGTATTGCTGGAAGTGTGGAGGCAGGAATGAGGAAGGTTCCGGATGGAAGGCAATGGAAGCTGGCCTGGCTGGCCCACCATGGGAAGTAAAGAGAATTAAGTTTGGTCATACCAAAGACTTAGAGACAATTGATAGAAACTCATAAAAGTTAGGGTTAAAGAATTTAGATTTAATCTGAAAACAATAGAAATTCTATAGATCTCTCATTTGGATAATGAATGATCAAAATAAAAAATTTTAAGTTTTAATCAAATGGATGCATGTTTATGTCAAAATTCATGTGTATTAAACATCAGCTTATGAAATAATGATTTTAATCTGTGACTCATCAGTTGATCCTGAAGGCTTCTTTCTTTTCCTATCCCACAGGTTGTTATTTTGTACTTCAAGCCAAGCATATTTCGCTGTATTCTCCTAAGATGGGTCCGTCTTCTCGGTTTTGCTACTGTTTATGGAACTGTCACCCTTAAGCTTCACAGGTATATTATATTTTATTAGTTTTCATTCTCATGGGAGGATCAAAGTGTTTGGCTTAGCATGTAATTTCAAGCTGGGTCAGCTACTTAAACGGTTTAATTTCAAGAATTTAGATAACAAGATGATATACATTTTTCATTTTTGAGGCAGTATCTTTAGGGTTCTTTAGGAAAATCTTTAAAACAACTGAATTTGAACAACACTTTTTAATAAAATGTGCTGTTCATTATGGAAAGGTTAATTCTGAATAAACCATAAGTTTAGTATGAATGCAAAACAATCTTTACTAGCTAAGAATAGGAATAGATACAAAAAGAATACAGCTGAAATAATAATCCAGGTTGAGAGCTACCAAAGAATCTGAAATAGTAGAATCTAGTAATATGCATATTTGACTAAAACTACTGTCCTCCATTCCCAGGTTCCATGCCCCAGGGTAATCCTGATATTCTATGGGTGAATTTTTTTTAAAGAGTGTTTTTGGCTTACCTTTTTCACCAATGTGCTTTAGTGATTATCAGCCTTGCAAACTGCAGAATACTATAAATTCCTTTACACTTAGTTTCAAAACCACCTACATTTTTAAACCTGTGTGATCAGTATTAGGAAGAAAGGGACAATAAAATGAGTTACATATCTATTTTATCTTTCTATTCAAGTACCTGCCAGTTTCCATTCTTTATATAATAGCTGTTTTTCAACTGGTGCTCACCAAAGGGAATGAGAAATCCTTGACAGCTTCTAAGGGGCAATAAGCCTTCTAGAAATCCTGAGAGATGGAGTGGCCTCTTGAGACTTGAAAATGACCTCTCTCCCTGTGAGTCTAGCACTTAGTATCTGTTGGGTTTCCTTAATTAATGATCTTCTTCATTTTTATCTAATTTATCTTCTCCTGTAAGTATCTTACCATTGGATCTTGAGCTCTTAACATAATGACTGACACAGCCAGCAGTAGAAGAATTTAGATAGAGCACACAACTGCACTGATCTTCAGGTTAGCTTTTCTTATATAGATAGGAAAGTGCAGGTAATTTTCTTACAGCAGAGGATGCGATGTATAGACTGAGGTCATTAGGTTGACATGCACAGGTTATATAACTGGTTTCTTTCCGGGCATGCTCTTTCCCAGAATGCATACAGAAAAACCAGTGGGGGAGTGGGAGATGGCAAGCCATATTATTCATTTTATTCTAATTGTATTATAATGAGGCCGGAGTTCAGGCTAAGAGGAGACTCCAGCAGTCGGCTCAGGTGCCAAAAACCAGATAATTCTGGTCCGGGTCTTATCTCCATTTTCTAGGGGTGTTTCAACAGAAAACTATCTAGGGGCTGAGCGTGGGCAGTCCCGGTGGAGTAGACGAAGGCCTGGGTGGTCCCCAGAAATGAGTGGTGCAAAGTACTGATCAAATCACCTGCTAATCCCCCTCAGGCTCACTTTTTGTTAACTTTTTCTGCCTCATCATGAAGTTTTTAAAAAAATACTTTAAAGCAATAAATAAAAATTTATTTAAAGACCATATTAACTGGTGTGCACATGTAGGATGGTATACAAAGGACTGAAATTTGGGATACCAGATTACTTCATCATTCTTTTGTTTATTTTAAAGACTGGAATCAAAACTATTTTCTCTGTGACTGTGTATCTCTAGAAGTCATTGCAGTGAAGAATTATCCAACTGAAGGCTTAAACTGAATAAAAACTGCTTCTAATTTAATGAGCTGAATTATTCTTATCCTGTCTTTACCATATGGCTTTATATTATATTCTGGTGTTTTTCCATATTGCTTCCAATACTGTTTAAGTCTATAAACTGAACAGTCAGCATTTCAGAGGAATGTGAGCAGCCTGATAGAAGTGACTGGCTGAACCAGCTTTGTCTTCCCTGTTCTTAGTGGGGCAGCTTGCCCATATTACATACTATTAACCCTTGAACAGTGTGTAGGTTGGAGTGCCAACTCCCATCCTCACAGAGTCAAAAATCCATGTATAACTTCGAACTCCCCCAAACCTTCACTACTAATAGCCTACTGTTGACCAGAAGTCTTACCGATACAACAGAAACAGTCAATTAACACATATTTTGTATGTAATGTATATTATACACTGTATTCTTACAGTAAGTAAGCTAAAGAAAAGGAAGTGTTATTAAGGAAATCAAAAGGAAGGGGAAATGCTTTTATACTACTTATTGAAAAAAACAGTCCATGTATAATTGGACCCACACAATACAAACCCATGTCATTCAAGGGTCAACTGTATTCAGATATTTGTTAAGTGGATAGTTGTAGGGAATGGAACTAGATGGATAGTTATAGTGAATGAAATTATAAGGAGTGTCTTTGGTTGGTATCTCTTAGAATCAAACAACATGTGGCCCTGAGAAAGGACTTCTAAGATTTTTGTAGTAACATGATGATAGAAAGACATAAATCCTAACAAATCTGAACTGTATTTCATCTCTGCCATTAACTATTCACACAACCAAGAATAAGTTACTTTAATATTTGAGAATGCATTTTTCACCTCACCTGTAAAGTTGTTGTAAAGATTAAACATGATTGCAATATATGTAAATATATCAAGTAAGGGTTTTTGGTTGCAAACCGCAGACACTATGACTAAATTAAGCAAAAAGGAAATGTATTGGAAGGATATGGTAAAGTCACAGATCTAAAGGGAAAGCTACAGAACCAAACTTTAGAGGTCATGACCCAAGGAAGATTGAGGGATCAAGGTAGCTGGGCTAAGAAATAATGTCCCTTGAATGTCATAGTCTCATTTTCATAGGAACTTCATTATTTACTTCAAGATGCTTTTAAAAAGTAAATCCTATCTCTCTAGGCAGAAAAGCCTAAGGAAATTATCAATACTAATATATATTGTAAAATGACTGTTGTAGTCTCTTGAGCAGGTAGTCAACGAATACTTGAGTTTTTGTTTTATTTCAGCCATTTTCCTCAAGGCTTAGTAAAATTGTTACTCATTTCTTTCTTCATCTCTTGGTCTCCCACTGGTTGATTATAATGTTTGCAGAATTCCAATAGCTCTGAAAACTTGAAGCAAATGTGAAAAATGAAACAAACCTCATTCTGTCACAAAAATAATACTATTAGCCTGGGATGGGAACTTGAACGTTTCATCCACTTTTACCAAATCTCCCACTTTTTTCTATAATCATCTCTCCCCACATTTGAGAGTCATACAGCCAAAGACTATCATACCCATCCAAAGAAAAATTGAAGAAGAATTCTTTGTTTATTAACAGTGCAATACAGGCATGTAATAAGTTGGGGGAGGGGATGAGAATAGTCCTTTTCTTCAGGGAGGAGTATTTTATCATTGTTTTTGCTTGGTTTTAAGAAACTTGGGAAGGCAATATCTCTAGGCTCAGAAAAGCCAAGAATATTTTCAGGAGGCAAAATGAACTGTTTTAAATGAAAGGGGGTAGAGAGAGATTAAGAAACTTAATGATAAAAGAACATTTTTCTACTCACTGAAATATGGTTACTGAAAACAAATTGCCTTTTTCTTTTTCTAAGGTTAATCAAGAAAAAAACGAGACTTTTTTTTGGTACTGTATTTAAAATGAATATTTAAGCAAGCTATGAAAAAGCCTTCTTCTGGCTCTGGACTAGGGATTTTCATTTCATGCATTATGCAGTACTCCTTGCTCTGGATACAGCATAGTACATAGCAGTTTTCTCTGCCATGCTCATTAGCACCAAATAGTTACAATTTGTGGGAAGGATATATATATGTTTCCTAGGAAATTTTGAAAAGTGGAAGTATTTGTATTTATTTATTTTATGTATTTTTATAAGGATATGTAAAACACAGTAAAATATTCTCAATTTTTAAAAGAGCACGATAAAGAAGGCAAGCGTGCGACGATATCGAAAAGCTAAGAGCTCATAACGAAATGAAGGTTGTCTCCTTTACCTTCACTTAAGATAACCACTGGGTGACAGGAAATTTGAGACGGAGTCTTAGGTAAATGCCAAAAGTGCAATCATTAGACTTTGTCTACTGACTGCAGACCCATCTGCCTTAACAGACCATTGAGCAAGGTGTTGCTTAGCCCTCGTTTATGAAAGCCCGAAAGATAATAGCCTTTGTTCTTAGGAGGCTGAGCTAATGCCTATGGGCATACACAAGATTCTTCTAATAGTTTTTTTGCATTCACCCAGGCACACAGATGTATGGTGTTTAAGGTCCCAAATTATGACCCAAAGGTTTTTAACATGAAACAATTTCAAAACATCTTTATCCAGTTACCCACCTCAGGCAAAATAATATATCAGTAAAGCGTCCTTTGAACAGGCAGCTGTAGACATTGCATTTTGACTGGGAAACGGGAAGATCCTGGTAATGATATGGACTTCAGGCCCTCCTTTCTGGTGAGCTCAGCATGACTTCTCATCTTTATTGGCTGCCTACTCTGGACCTACGTAGACTACCGTCAAGTGGAGAATTACTCATAGTGACATTCCTTAAGAACCACATTGTCCCAGAGAAAAGGGATTTATTCATAAGCTTCCGAGGAAGGCCTGTGTCCTTGCTGGGGAGTGTACTATTTAGACAGTGTTAAACAATAATCATTCTGACACTCTTTAAAGAATTATTAAAGAACAGTAAGACAGACTATTCCGTGGGACAACTACAGTGTGGTTTTCCAGTTGAGAGAGATTGGGCTCAATTCTGAATACAAGGAAAAGTGGGGTTGTATAGTCAGGGAGCAGGGTGGGGTTGAGTAAAGGGAAAATTACTAAGAGCAAACATCACAGGTAAAATAAAATTTCTGGCGAAATCAACTTGACAGGGTTCTTGATGAAGGCAGGGCAGGGTGATCTCAGATATCAAGGGTGAGAGATTCTTGCTAAATTGAATTGACTTAGCAAATTTCTTACTAAAATTGGACAATGCAAAGATAGGGAAATACAAAGGTTGGGCCCAGTTGAGAGAGCTCAGAGGAGCCTGACTTAGTTTTAATCAAGGAGAGATCTGTCAATAGGAAGCTAAGTAAATTCCAAAGCCAAAGAAAGATACTTAGCTTCACAAGTAAATTAGAAAATATCTGAAATTACCTCATATACCCATGCTTTGCATATACTAGAAAATAACTAGGTTCCCTACAGAAAAATGACATGCTTCAGATGAAATCTTTGAGAATAAAGGTTTCAGTTTGATGTTTCAGAACTGTCTCTAATACTGACATTTTAAGAAATTTGAAAAAAAAATTAGATCTCTAAATAACTAGACTTTCTCTTTTTCTGTTTCTTAACTCATTATGTGCCAACCTTGGCTTTTTGAGATTAAAACAATTTCCCTAGAGATATTTTTGCAATTAATTTTTTTTTTTTGATGAAACAGGAAAGATCAAAAGTCATGCTTTTAACAATGTAAATTTGCTTCATAATTTTATGAGCTTCTGCAGCACTGGTGTGCTATTCTGATTCTAATTCATTTTCAGAAACTGTATAGTAGTTATACATCTTAGCTTTGCAGGCCTTATATTTTTGTCATTCTCATCACTCAATTGCTTGGAAGAACCTAGAAGAAAGAGGCCCTTGAAAACATGAGAAATAAGCAAAAGATGCCTTCTTGCTTCTGCCCGCACTCATCTTCCTTTTCTTGGCAAACGTTTAATCTTTCACGGAGCTGCCTGAGCCCGAGTCCAAAGGGACTTTGCATACAACTTTGTATTAGGACTGGCTCCCCCAGAAAAGATGGAAACAAAATCTCCTAAACTCCAGTGAGTTACTCTCTTATTATAAAATCTCTCAAAAGCTAGAGGAGAAGACAATTCCCGCTGCTCATTTCACCTTACCCTGTCCCTTCTAATGACTCTTGTCACACTGCCCTGTTTAGTTTCCTGAAGAACCCCCACTCCCACCCCGATTGACCCTAAATACAGTTAATTATGTTGGTAGATTCATGTCACTTTCAGAAGCTAATTAAAGATTTTTGCCTTAAATAGTTTCATTTGTAAATTAATATGTTTGGTCTACGCATATGAAGTAAAAAATTGGGGAAATGAAAGCATATTGATAAAAGATGTGTTTTATTAACTAGAGGTCTGTATTCATATAGGACCTTTACAATCAATGAGTATCTTTTTCAAAAATTAGAAATAAAAGCAAAGTTTATTTTTTTATTGTTCTTCATTTTATAACACATTAGCTATTATACATAAATAAAATAGGAACCATCTCCCTTGGAAAACCAGAGACTTAAAGCTATACTTATTTTGTCTGACTTCAGATGTCCTACTTGATTTGTTTTATGACACATTACTATGAATTATATTATTTTAATAACATCTGTATTCAAAGCTTTTCAATGTTAAGCTTCTCTTTTTGCATTTGAGATATACATATGCTCTAATCTCTAACTATAACATCAGCATTTTATGTCAGTTTTCTAGAAAGAGGCATGCATTAGAATATACAGTTTCGGGTCTATGTGTCAAATTTGAACCATGGGATTTTTTTATTGCCCGGATTGGTATGGTTTCAGCTTGTGTGTGTGTGCACGTGTGTGTGTGTGTGTGTTAATCAACTTTAAAATTATGAATAAAACCCATCTGGTAATTCAGAATGACTACTTTGCAGACTATAGCTGATACATACTTTCTCCTAATGTTCTTTGTTAACAACTAACGAATTTTGTATACGCTCCAGTGGCAAGATTTCTTTTCCTCATGTGACGTATATGTGAGAGAATACGTAGGAAATGAGATCAATTCCTTCACGCAGCCTAAAGAAGGGCAGCCAGGCTTCCCAAGGCCAAGGTGAGACAGCCGGCTTCCACAAGCTGTTAGCTGCCATCACCAGCCTGCTGTTGTCTGGACCCACAGGCAGGGTCTCAGCTTGTGTTATTTTATGGAAACACTTACGTCCCTTCTGAGGGACCCCACTCACTTGGCCTCTTCTTCTGCTGCGCCCACCCAGCATTGGCATGGGTCCAGTCCGTAATACCTGACTTGTGTTTTCATTTTCATTCAGTTCAAATAATTTCAAATTTGATGTATTCTTTGACACACAGATTATTTAGTTTCCAAATGTTGAGGGATTTTCCACACGTCTTTCTGATTTTGATTTCTAATTCAATTCCATTTGGTCAGAGTGCATGCTTTGTATGACTTGAATCCTCTTAAATTTACTGAGGCTTGTTTTATAGCCCAGAATATGATTTATCTTGATAAATGTTTCATAGGCACTTGGAAAAATGTGTTTTCTGTTGTTTGGGGGTTGTTCAACAGTGGTGGTTAAATCTTTTATATCCTTACTAATTTCCTCTCAACTTGTTATATTAATATTTAGAGAATAGTTTGAAATTTTTTGTTTTCCTATTTCTCCTCACTGTTCTTTCAGTTTTTGCTTCATGTATTTTAAAATTCTGTTCTTAGATGCATAAATATTTAGAGCTGTTATATCATCTTCATGGATTGAATCCTTTATCATTATGCAATGCCCTTCATTATTCCTGATAATATTCTTTGCTCTGAAATCTACTATGTCTGATATTAATATAGCCACTCCATATTTCTTTTTACTAGTGTTAGCATGGTATATCTTTTTTTGATCATTTTACATTTAACCTGTTTTTGTCTTATATTTAAAGTATATTTCTTATAAATAAATAAATATATACATATTTGAGCCTTGCTTTTTAAATCTAATCTGGCAACCTCTACCTTTTAATTTGTGTATTTAGACTACTTTAAAAATGGCAATTGATAATCTTATGGTGTTATATAGTATTACCTGTGTTCCTTACCTGGCCTCTGGTTCCCTAAAGCCCGTCACTCACAATTCACATGTCTCAAACCCAAAAGACTGGAGTTGATCTAACAAGGAATTTAATATTAGAAGCATGCATATTCTAGAAATTTCTAGATAGACACAAATTACAGAAACTGACTCAAGAAAAAATAGAAAATCTGAACAGATTTGAAACACGTGAAGACACTCAATTAAAGTTCAAAACCCTTCACACACACACACACACACACACACACACACACACACACTCCTATATTAGATGGCTTCATTGATGAACTATACCAAGGATTTGAAGAAGAATTAACACCAATTCTTCACAAACCATTCTGAAAAATAGACAAGGCAACACTTTTCTATCCATTCTGAGGCCCACATTATCCTGATACCAAAACTCAGACAAATACATCACAAGAAAACAAAACCACAGACCTACATCTCTTATGAATATAGACACAAAAACCTCAACAAAATATTAGCAAACAGAACCCAGCAACCTATAAAAAGGATTATGTATCACAACCAGGTGGGATTTAGCCCAGGAATGTAAGTGGTTCAACATACAAAAATCAATCCATTTAATAGAATATGTTAATATAATAAAGAACCAAAACCACATGATCGTCTCAACAAATGGAGAAAAATCATATGACAAAATCAGCACACTCATCATGATAAAAACACTGAACAAACTAGGAATGGAAGGGAACTTCCTAATGAGCTAAAAACTATGAAAAACCTACAGCTGACATCATGCTTAATGATGAAAGACTGAAATCTTTCCCCCATTTCAGAAGCAAGAAAAGAAGGTTGATTTTTTTTTCTTGTATTTAACATTATTTTGGAAGTTCTCACTTGAGCAAGTAAGGCCCTAAAAGAAATAAAATACATCCAAATGGGAGGAAAAAGTAAACCTAATTGCAGATGACATGATCTTTTGTAGAGAAAATCCTAAGGAATCTACCAAAAAACTATAAGAACTAATAAACAAGTTTAGTAACGTTGCAGTATGCAAGATCACTATAGAAGAAAAATCAGTTGTAGTTCTACGCATTAGCAATAAACTAAAACTGAAATTAAAGGAAAATTTGCATTTACGATATTGTAAAAATAAAACATGTAGAAAGAAATTTAAAAATAACTGCTAGACAGGTACTCTGAAGACCACTGAATGAAATTAAAGAAGACCTAAACAAGTGGAAAGACATCCCTTGTTCATGGTTTGGAGAACTTAGTGTCTTAAGATTGCAATACTCCTCAAATGGATTCAGTCTAATCCCTATAAAAATCCCAGCTGCCTTTTTTGCAGAAATTGACAATTTGGTTCTAAAATTCACATGGAAGTGCAAAGGGCCCCTAATAACCCAAACAATATTTTTTTAAAAAGAAGAAATTTGGAGGAGTCATATTTCCTGATTTTAAAACTTACTTCAAAGCTACAGCAATCAAGACACTGTGATATTGGCATAGGAAGAGACATGTAGATCAATACCAGATATCCTCAGGTAAAAGAACAATTGACCTCTACCTTATGCCGTATAAAAAGTTAATTTCAAATGGATCAAAGACATTAATATAAGAGCTAAAATTATAAAACGCTTAGAAGGAAACATAGGTATAAATATTTATAGTCTTGGAAAGATACCAGAAGCACAAGCAACAAAAGCAAAATAAA
>NW_017732299.1:214667-215488 GCF_001890085.2 Hipposideros armiger | reverse complement strand
GAGGATTGCATTAAATCTGTATATTGCTTTGGGTAATATGGCCATTTTAACTATGTTGATTCTTCCAATCCATGAACATGGAATATCTTTCCATTTTCTTGTGTCTTCTTCAATTTTTTTTAATAATGTCTTAAAGTTTTCAATGTTCAAGTTCCTCACATCCTTTGTTAAGTGTATTCCTAGGTATTTTATTCTTTTCGTTGCAATTGCAAAAGGAATTTTTTTTCCATTTCTTTTTCAGAAATTTCATTGTTAGTATATAGGAATGCAATGGATTTTTATATACTAATTTTGTATCCTGCAACTTTACTGTATTTATTTTTTGTCTCTAATAGTTTTTTGGTGGAGTCTTAAGGGTTTTCTATACAAAGAATCATGTCATCTGCAAAAAGTAACAATTTGAGTTCTTTATTCCCTTTATAAAGGGTATCCCAGATTGGGTAGCCTTTATTTCTTTCTCTTGCCTGATTGTTCTGACTAGGACTTCCAATACTATGTTGAATAACAGTGATGAGAGAGGGCATTCCTGTCTTGTTACAGATCGCAGAGGAAAAGCTTTCAGTTTTTCACCATTAAGTATGATACTGGCTGAAGGTTTGTCATATATGGCCTTTATTAGGTTAAGGTACTTTGCTTCTATACCAGTTTTATTCAGTGTTTTAATAATAAATGAATGCTGTATCTTGTCAAATGCGTTTTCTGCATCTATTGATATGATTATATGATTCTTATTATTTTGTTTATGTGGTGTATCACATTGATCAATTTACATATGTTGAACCATCCTTGTGCCCCTGGAATGAACCCCACTTGATCGTGAT
>NW_017732299.1:209519-211422 GCF_001890085.2 Hipposideros armiger | reverse complement strand
ATTTCAGGTTAGGGAATGGAAAAGATGAAAAGAGAAAATGTCAATTGATTGGATTACATACATATTTTAGACTTCCACAGGACCAAATAAACAAATAAATAAAAATCAAACAAAAAACTGGGAAAATATGGTTGTAGTACATTTTATTGACCAGTGCTGTGCAATTGAAGTCTAACTGAAGACACAAATGTAAGCTCATATGTAATTGTAAAATTTCTAGTAACCATACTAAAATTTTTAAAAGCAGGTAAAATTACATTTAGTGATATATTTTATTTAACCCAGCATATTGAAATATTGCCATGCTAGTGTAATTAATATGTAAAATTATTAATAAGATATTTTCTATTCTTGGTTTGGATGAAGTCTTCAAAATTCGATGTGTATTTGGCACTTTTAACACATCTCAATTCAGACAAGTACTCAATGGCCACCATGCCTAATGGCTATCTTATAGAGTTAATACAAATAAGAAAAGGCTAAATCTGAGCAGACAATTCAAAGGAGAAGAAAGCCAATTTGTTAAAAAAAGAAAAAAAGTACTTACATTTAAAAAAAAATTCATTGCAACCAGTAATTAAAAGTAGACCAAAATGAAACACTGTGGTCCAATTTTCTATTAATTTGAATAGGAAAAGTATTTTTTAATTATAATTACCAATACTATGAAGTTTCCAGTGGGGTATGACACTCTCATGCTCGGCTGAAGAGAACATGAATTGGTACAATGCGCTGGAAATATTTGGTAATATGTATCAAGAGCTTTTTAAAAACTGAGTTATATTATTTTTTTGAAATCTAAACAAAAATTAGGATATGCACAAAGATTCGTCTGCAAGAATATTCATATTTAAAATGCTGATGAATAGGTAGAGCAAACATATGCATAATCATAATAAATGTACATTATGCTCTAGTGGGCATCAAGAAGATATAATATCCAGTTAGGCAGCCTGGAAAGTTGACCTGAAAGAGGAAGCTTTTGAGATGACCTCAGTGAATGTGGAGGATTTGGGACCATGGTAGAGAGGAAAACACAAGCAAGAATACATTAGGCCCTAGTCTAGTCTATATGCAATGAATATTATGAAGCTCTGACACCAGCTTTTACATCATTACTGTCACAAATTATATTTTTAAACGTTATATGCCCATCAATATAGATTTATGCTTCTTGCTTTATATAATTGTCTTTTAAATCATATAGGGGAAAAAAAGGAATTATAAATCAAAGATATATTAATACTGATTCTTATATTTACTTCTATAGTTACCTTTACCAATGTTCTTCAGTTTTTTCATGTGCCCTTGAGTTACTGTCGAATGTCCCTTCATATCAGCCTGAAGAACTGTCTTTTTCTTTTCTTGCAGGGCAGGCCTGCTAGTGACAAACTCTCTCAATTTTGTTTATCTGGGAATGTTTTAATCTCTCCATCTTTGAGGGAGAATTTTGTCAGATATAGAATTCTTTGTTGACAAGTTAGTTTTTTCTTTCAGTATTTTAAGTATATCACCCCACTGCCTTCTGTCTTTCATGGTTTCTGATGAGAGATTAGCTCTTACTATTAATGATAATGTCTTAAATGTGACAGGTGACTTTTCTATGACTGCTTTCAAGATTTTCTCTTTATATTTAGCTTTCAACAATTTGATTATAATGTGCCTTACTGTGAATCTCTTTGAGTTTATCTTACTTAGAGTTACTTGAGCTTCTTGGAGGTATAGATTCATGTATGTCATCAAATTTGTGAGGTTTCAGCCATTATTTCTTCAAATATTTTTTCTGGAATTTTTCTCATTTCTATTTTTCTGGACCCCACATTGTGTATATCTTAATATTCTTGATAGTGTATCACAGGTCTCTTAGGCTTTGTTCATTTTTCTTCATTTTATTTTCTTTTTT
>NW_017732299.1:202330-203244 GCF_001890085.2 Hipposideros armiger | reverse complement strand
TTGTTGGTTGAACATTCATGTTTAGTATTTTGCTCGAAGCTAATAAAATGTGTATTTAGTTTACAATTTACCCGGAATAATATTTTTCTGGACAAGACATTTTAGGAATCTTATAGGCCTAATATCTGTGATAACAAAATAATGTGAGTATATAAAGGGAATGGTTATAATGGTAATATATAAAGCCAATCATCATGATTTTGATCAATATCAAAAAAGATATCAATATCTATAGAAGAAGAAAAAGCACAGAACTAAAGTAGGAAGCAATTCTGATTCTGACTTTAGTCTGGATATGAAAATTAAACAAATTGTATAGATATAAAATTTTTACTCAATAGAAACCCCTAATGTTATTTTACATTCTTCAATACAGGTTAACCAAACTAGGAAAAATCCTTTCCCTGTATTACTCCAAAGAAAAGCTCGCTATATTTCTTTTCTGTTTTACCAAGAATATAATACTCAAAATGCATGATGAAGCATCATTGGATAGGCAATAAACAAGCAGAAAGCATGGCCTATTCACTTAGCATTTTTGACTGTTGCATACATTTGTTTTGAAATGTATGCAGCACCTTTTTAAAATTTATTTAGCAGGTCACGTTTATGATCTCTATGTAGAAATCAATAGGAATATATACCTGACAGCAATCTGCAATTCATTTATATAAACTTTATATATAAGTGAGAATTTTATACAATAAACAAGATGCACTGAGTAACTATAATGTCTCTAGTGCTGTGTTGAGTACTTTGTGGGAGATATAAAATGTGTAATGGCCTCATTCCCTTCATCTAATAGGTTACTATTGGTTTTTATAGATAAATAAGAATTGTTAAAAATTATTAAAAAGCAAAATTAGGTAGTAAAGACTTGTTACAATAGCAGTTCAATAAAGGAAGACAACATT
>NW_017732299.1:182857-202033 GCF_001890085.2 Hipposideros armiger | reverse complement strand
TTTGCCTTTAAATATTTTAAACAAATGACTCTCAGGTAGCTACCTCAGCCCTGGGAGAATTTCCAGTTGGATAAAATAAAGGGCAGATCTTTGAACCAGTTCTCCGGAGAACCACCAGAGAGGTCAAAGGGAACAAACACAATCCACTGGGGATGAGATCCGTTATGTTTTCTAGTACTAGGTACCTGTACCGAGAATATGGGATATTGTCTTCAAGGCCACCACTCAGCTGGGAGTGAGAGGTACAACTAGTGTATGTTAAAATGTCACAAAGCTCTGTTACTCAGATCAGCTGCTTTTCTTTTCTTGGTTAAACATCTCCCTGGGGTAAGCATAAAAGCTATTGTATAAGCTTTTGATTAGTTTCCAAGTTTCAAAAAGTTGATTCTAATATTGTTTTTACCAGTTTGTTCATTGCTCTTATGGATGGATAGACTTTTGGAGTTCTCTATTCCACCATGTTTGCTGACACCACCACTTCCCATGAAACATTGTATATTAATTGTCTATTCATTTCTGGTTACTAATTATAATGAACCTGAGAACAGGTAGAGAACTGCCATTTTCTTCACCAAATATCTAGGGTTTAGCAAAATGGTGGCTTATAACAGGGGCTAATATTGACTCTCACATTGTATATCTTCATCAGGTCTTCCAAATTTTCTGCTTTACCCCCGCTTCTTCCCTTTTCTGGGATCCTCTATTTTACTTCTTTCTCCTCTGCCTATTTTCATTAAAAAACATACAACACAGTGAATATCAACAACAACAAAAAGCAAAACAACTTGCCTTTGCTGTCATAACCATCAGCAGGACATTTTAAACTTATCAGTCAACTCAATGTTCTTGCCTTATATGCTAGGTCCTATGGGGGTTTAGAAAACAAACAAACGTCCCTGACTTCAGGAAGATTATAGGAGTATATAATGTTGCCCAATTATCACCATTGCTGAATTGATATCAATTCAGCAATGGTGATAACTGGGGAAATTTTTGTGGACTGGGGTCATAGAACAAAGATCTAAATAGAATGAGTTTCATGAGCTGAACCTACAAGGCTTAGTGGCATTTAAATCTGTTTAGATAGAGGGGATGGTGTTCAATGCTGTGGGAATCTGGATTAGAGAGAAAAGTATGTGGGGAAAGAAAAGGAGATGTGGCATGTTTAGAGAGGCAGAGTCATGATAAGCTTTTTAAAGCTAATATGGCCCTGACCTAGCTAATAGAAAGTTCTATTTTGGTAAGATATAACTTGAAAAGGAACTCAAGTGAGAGAAAAAGATAAGAGCTTTGTAGTGGTTCTGCTACTCACTGACTGTATGACATTGAACAAAGGACTCCCCTCCCTGTAACTTTCATCTCTCTTCTATACATTAATGGGATCAGAATAGATAATCCCCAGNCTACTTATGAAAAGAAAAAAAATATTTTATTTTTTTTATATATATAAATAAATATATATATATATATATTTTTTCTTTTCATAAGTAGCAGGTTTACCATTAGATTTATATTATTTATATATATATATATATATATATATATATAGGTTTACCATTAGATTTTTTTATATTCAGGCTCTTGTTCAAAAATAAGCTCATGTGTCTTCAGACAGCCAAAAAGAAACTTGTACTAAAAACTAAATTATTCCTTGTTTCCTAAAAAGAAATGTTTCAGTGTATGGGAGATGCTGTGGAAAGGAAGGAGGTAGGTTTTACTTTGAGGTTGTGGGACATTTTTGTCAAGAAGCTGTGGATACTTATATTTGTGTCAGAAGTCAATCTATAAAAAAAAAAAGGAACAGTGATGGTAAATACATTGATAAACGTGCATGTTGGATGAGCTATACCTGTCGAAAACAATACGTTTTTTAAAAATACAAAATAACTATTTGAAAGAGTGCAATACTAGTTTTTCCACTGAAGTTAAAACTCTAGTTGGAAATGTGGCGCATAAGTGTAAAGAATGGGTCCGTTCTGTTTTTGCTTTCTGTATAGGGCTCTCCAAAACTGCTCAGAGAGGTGATTTTCTTCACACAAGTGTTTCAGAAGGAAGAAACATATAGAAAACAGCTAGGAAAAATCTCCAAGCCTCTATGAGCCTCAGTTTCTTCTTTGAGGAAATATTTGAAAAATATATAGAAAGGGAATAAGAATGACTTTCAGAATCCCATTGTTACTTACATCTATTTATAATTTTCAATGACCATTGTTTGTCCTATATAAAAATTGTGAGGTAAACTTTAATGGAAAACAGACAAGGATATAAACATTGAGACTCTGGAAGACAGATGAACATTGAATAATGTGAGATGTTTTACAGCAGGTTGGTTTTTTTTAATGGTTTTCTTTTATCTAGTGGAAAGAGAATTTCAAAATTTGAATGCTTGAGAATATTTCTAGATCAGACTAGAATTCCTATAAAAGCTTAAACTGCCATACCTGTTTGAGTCTATCTATATCTATAATAAAAATAATACTGTTGTACTTATACTGTTCATCGTTATATGACTCAGCATTTGATTTTTTCCGAGTTTGTTTAAACATATTATTTGTAGCTCACTGAAGGGAAAAGCAAAGATTCTTACATCTGCTGCCTCTTCCTCCCTTTCCCAACCTAATAGCTGTGTGCTCCTCAGCATGATTGCCTATATATTGCTCATACTATATTCCTGACACCTCACAAAGTATCTGTCAGTTGGAGGCTTTTGATAAATATTTGCTGAAAGAACAAAGATCTCTTTATCTTGTGACATTTTCTGTGGTAGGATTAGACCAGTATTAGAAACATGTTAAATCTAAAACTCCAGGAGTTACACAATTGTCGCCAATTTCAATTTAATGGTAAAAGTGTGTATTCATATTTGGGGAGGTGTCTTTAAGCAAAGTATATGACCTGAATGGGCAATGCCCAGCTCTTTTATGAAATTCTACCTCTGACTTGTCCAACAGTCAGAGATGGGTACAAATGAGCATGGCGAATCAGAAGTATCATTTTTTAAATATTCCATAATGCATTTATAAACACTGAAGTAGAATAAAAACATTTTGCTCTTGATAATTTTTTTTATTATTTCACCATTCTCCTAGAGCTATGTAATAGAAAAAACAAATAACTATCCCAAGTCATACTCATTTTGAAAAATATTGGGTTTTAGAATTACCAGGGTTTTTTGTTTTGTTTTGTTTTGTTTTTTGTTTTTTCTAAATCTAGTTTCCCTAGTTGATAAATTGGTAACCAGTTGTCCATGTTCAGGATTTTTTAAAATTGCATTAAAATATGCCATGTTAGAAAAGTTAAAACTGTGTTACCCTATGGGTTTCCTACTTGATTGGTACAAACTGACACATGAGTAGAATTAACTTCTCATGCCTGAATTAACTGTTAGAATTTCACCCTTAGAGTCAGGAAGACCACAGCTGGACACCTAGATTTGGGGATGCCAGCCAGCATGGTTCTCCAGTATAGGGCTTCCATGTTTGGAATACATAAATTTAACTGTAGAGATTGTGATCCAGTGGAGTTCATTCTTTAGTATATTTAGTTGGTTAGCAGTCAATTTCTGACTACACATTCAGAAGATATACTGACGATACTGAAGCACTAACAGTGACCAATATAAGTTATTATAGAATAAATGGGCAGATTCTTAACTTAGCTACAAGAAACAACAACAAGGCTGCAGAAAAGTGACCACGAGATGGTAACATCAGGGACATTTAGAACATCCATTCCATGACTAAATCTCTGCATCAAACTTTAGTGCAGATCTTGGTAATGACAGAAATGTTTTCTCAGTTTCTTCAAGAAGTTAGTCGATGATGATCTAATGTAATTAAAAAGGGACATAATTGAGAATAAAGCTATTTTGCTCTCTTCTCTAACTTAACACAAGAATATGTACCCAAAGCTCTGTTCAGATTTCCATTTATCTTCTTAATCTTCTGTTATTCTCTATATCTTTCTATATCACTGATTGGCCCTAACTTTTCTCAACTGCATTTATATGATTTAATTACTATTCTCTGACGAGAACACTCATAAAGTAAGATCTCCCCTCATCTCTTTATGGTTATGAAAAGTCCACCAATACATGCGATATTTGTGGTTGTAGAAACTCCTCAGAGCTTGACATACCTTGCTATATATATTTTATTCACCAAATTTAAAGAAAGATAGAGAAAAATCTAAGTAATAATTATACAGGTATGCTAGGCTTGGGTTCCCACTTCATTTGGGAATTTTTAAATATTTATGTACTTTCAGTGTATAACAACATTGGTTACCTATTGGTTACACTATTCAAAAGTACTAATTCATTTCCATGAATTTCACATGGATTGTTTTCACTAAAGAAAATATAATCTTTCCTTTTCTCTTCTTCAGTGGCATGCCTTCTTCTTTGTTCTCCTCCTTCCTGGTAAAATATTTTGAACACACAAAACAGACAACATGTTCGGTAATTTAATTAGTCAATATGCCAATGTTTAGAAGGAACTAGGAAGACTACAGTAATTCTCTTACTGAGTTATATAGGGAAATTCTAAAATAGCATTAGTTCCTAAGGATTTAAATACTTAATTACCCTAGAAAATTAGGCCATATTATGACTGATGAAATGCAATATAAGCACCATTTAATGAGTATTGAGGAAAATAGATTTAGACTTCCTCTTCATCTGACTTAGATTAATGTCCATTATTTAGGTGCATTTACATGCATCTTTTTTTATTTTAATGTACCACATGCCTTAATCCACGCTGCACTGCTTGCTACCATTTTTTTTTTATACAACCCTGCTGAAAACAGGGCACCTTTTCAAAAAATTCTGTACCTACCCTGAATAGAAATGAATTAATCCTTCCTATATCTGCACTTTGTTCTTTCCTTTTGCACTTAGACAGTGTCTCCTTGATTAAAACTATTTTTTTCTTCTTAAGGAAGTTTACAATGACAGGTTTACTTTGTAAACTGTCAAGTTTACAATGACAGAGTCAAAATATTCTTTTGACTTTGGTCCTATTTTCATGACAAACTGCCTTAGAAAATTTAATTGGATTTTGGTATTTCCAATTAGTCAAAGATGAACAGATCTCTTAAAATAAATCACACTTCAGAAGTTAATCCCATCCATTTTATATTGTTTTTTTCCTATTTTAACTTTACTTCCAAATTCTGGAGACATTTTAACTCATCTTTACATATTAACTAAGAGGAGCACTATATATTAAGCCCTTTCAGGGCATGGAAGGAGAAGTGATTTATAACCTTCCCCTTGCCCCTCCAAAATGGCATAATTACATGTCTGAAGCTTTATTAAAGGTAGAGGAAGGTGTACAGAAGAGAGTTAGCCATAATGCTAAAGGAGAGAGTAAGGGGTGAGAGGAGCAATACTTTTGAATTAAAGAAAATATTCTTTATTCTAAAATAATACAATGAGAAAGGGATATCTATTAGAAATGGAGATATACACCTAAAGTGATTCACTAATGAGTTGGTTTCCTTTGAGAACTAAAATTAAAAACTGCCCTAGATAAACCCCAAAGTAGGCTGGGATTTAAGAAGATGATAGAGTGGCCACATTGCTTTTCTAACTTCATGTCCTACCATTCTTATCTGCTTGCTACCATTTTTTTAAATGTATTTTTAATTTTCAGTCAAATGACAAAAACCTGACACATTGGCTGTTCATTTGCCTTGGCTTGGGCTACATCGCTAGAAACTCACACATACTTTTTGAAGGTCTCACTTGAATATTTCTAGAATGATGGAAGTGGGAGTTATTTTCTTGTTTATTCATATGCCCTCTCTTCTGAAAGATATTTTACTTCTTTAAAGAGTAGTTATTTATATATGGTGCTGAAAGGCAGGGAGAAAGGGTAAATTAATTTATTTTATATATTAATTTTATTTTTATAGTGCCATTTTTCCCTTTTGGAAGTTAAAAAAATCTGGTGGGAAAGGTGGGGATTATCTTGGGACAGCACTCGAGGAACGTGGAGCAAGAGTAGTTAAGATATCTGTGGTGACTACCATTTCTTCTAAGGAGTTTCAGCTTTTCTGTGGGACCCCCGGATTTAAAGGAGAGGAAACATTCAGAAGAAAAAAAGCTCTCTTTTATTGCTTGAACAGAGATGTCCCATAGATTAACTCAGTTGTCAAGGTTTTGGCAGATCTTTTCCTTGTATTAAAAGGACTCTCATAGAGACCATTTGGCCAACAGAACAGCAGATTTTAATGACCACGTGAATCTTTACTCAGTGGTCAAGCAAAGTCCTGAGCCAAGCCTCACTCAGCAAAATTGTCTCAAAGATTTTATAAGCTATAAATTTAACAAGGAAGTTAAAATTTCTTTAACTTCCAGAAGAGAAGATGGCACTGTAAGTATAAAGTTCAGGTATAAAATAAATTAATTTATTATTTCTCTTTGCCCTTTAGCATCATACAAATAACAATGCTGCAAGGAAGTATTGGGTTGTCGGAAAAGTCATGAAGCATGTTTGCGCAGATGGTGCTGGTTCATTTTTGGAAGTACTAGAGTCATTCGCATCTATGTTATTGCATATTATTTGACAGCTGACAGTTCTAGCTTCATTCGTAAAAAAAAACTGAGCGATTTGGTAGAGCTTTGGAGATTTTACAAGTTGAAGATGGAAGACAAAACTGTGCATTTTTGCCATATTTTATATTTTACTTCCATAAAGGGAAGAATGCGTGTCAAGCTTGTGAAAAGTTGCATAAAGTTTATGGTGACAAGTCTCTACAAGAATATCAGTGCCAACCATTGTTAACAAAATTCCGTGCTGGTGATTTTCATCTCAACGATGCTCCTCCAACAGGGAGGCCCACCGAGTTTGATGACAACAAAATAAAGGTATTGATTGAGTCAAACCCATGTTCCACGACACGAGAGATTGCAGAAACATTGAACATCCATCATTCAAGCATTCACGACCACCTGAAGAAGCTGGGATACATAAGCAAGCTCGATATTTGGGTTCCGCATGAACTCAAAAGAAGTTCAGTTGACATCTGCAATATGCTCATTAAACATGAGGAAAACAACCCTTTTTTGGAAGCAGCTGATAACTGGTCATGAGAAGTGAATTGTTTACAACAGTGTGGTGCACAAACGGTCTTGGTCCCGATGTGATGACTTGCCTCAAACNACTCTGGGATAGCGGGCCCAGCAATCTGTGTAGCAAGCTCTCCAGGTGATTCTGATGCTCCTCTAAAGTACAGAACTACTGACTCAGGGGAAGTAAAAGGATAAACTTACTACAACATAATCATCACCTATTTCAGCTCTGCTCTGTGCATTTCATAATACTCTCTGTGTCCCTGATCAACCACTAAAACAGTCTTCACAATGTTGATTTCAAGTCTCACATTGTATCCTCTCTTCATACCTCCAAACTATCCATGTTTCTCTTTTGCCTTCGATGACTCCTTAAAAAACTAAGTAGGAGCCATCAGATAGGAGTGTCTTCCAATGCTTGCCTACATATCTATGAATCTTTCTATATTCCCCCCATTCTAATTTTTTCTCCCTCGTATCATTTAAGCTAACTTCTGTGTCACACTCATCCAACATTGACACTCTCATCTCCAGGATTCTCTCACTTTATGTGACTCTTCTGTTATCTGAAACTCCCACACCTCCCAAATTGCTCAGTGAAGAATTCCATTCTGACCACAACATTCTCTCCTAGCTTATTTGTTTAACGACTCCCTCTATAATAGCTCTTTGGTGTCATGGGCTGTTTTAATTGTACTTGACTGCCACTAAGTTCTTCCTTCCTCCAGAGGAAAAGTTTACAAGGTGGCAATTTTTTCCACTAGCGAGGAGGAAACTATGAAAAAAGTAGGCTTTTTTTTTTAACCTATTAATTCTGGTTAATGCCAGGGAGGGGGACATAGAGAGCAAGAAGGACCCTGAGCTCCCCTTCCTGGGGACCCTGAGGTAGGCAGTACAAGAGAGAATAAAGACCCATGGCTTGAGGACTGCAGGGGATGAAGTTTCTTGGACAATAACCAGGTCTAAATTAAGGTAAGGTGGTAGAGAGAAACTCAGAGAGCAGATTGGTTATGATGGGAAGTTCTAGGTCATGGCTTTGGGGGTGAGATAGAAGTAGCAAGACTTGAGAGACAGGAATTAGTTCAACTAATACTCCCAAAGGTGTCAAATGATAACATTAGAGTCTCTTAGAAAATAAAAGACTGTAGTGAAAGAGTGCAGAGACCAAGAGGAAGTTAAATTGGTTTGAGGATAGTATTTTTGTTATCTCCCAGTCATTGTTTTTGTCCTATAAACTACTGGAACACCTTAGTTTCAATAACACATTTTTTTTTCTTCAATGACACCATTCTCTAAAGAAAAATCAAGCACATGATATCACAAGAGGAACAACTATTTGAAATTGGACTGTCTTGAAAAATCAAAGATGTGGTTGCTGTAATTTTTTTCATAGTACCTTACAGCAATTTTCTTCATTTATCTTTCAGCATGTAGAATAATTCTGTATTTAACCACTCTTAATTTATGTTTCCTAATGTGTAGCGTATGCCTCTTTGCAGTTCTCTTTATATATATATATATATATATATATATATATATATAATATAAATCTAATGNAATTACTTACAGTGGTTTCTTCAAGTACAATTTTGTGATACAAAATATCAGAATGAGGATGGAAGCTAAAATCAGCTGAGACTATTCTGGAAGTGAACTTTAATAAAGGGTGGGTGGATGGATCACTGCAGTAAGGTTGGATTTTGTCTTCACACAATATTTAGAGATGGAACAGTTTTTAGATATTATCTAATTCATCTCAACCCTGGCTTTGAGTCACATATACATGAAAACAACCTCAAATTTAAAAACTCACTCCATTTCTTATAGCTGATCCCAATTCTCATCCTTAATGTAGTGATCTTATTTAGTTACCCTAGTATTTAAATATCCCTATCATTGTTTTCATATTTATTCATTATTATTTTTGGTAATGTGATAAAATGACTATAGGAGGGTCATAGAAATTGATTTCCAGAAAATACTTTTCATAATATTCTACTGTAAAAAAAAAAAACTGGTTCAGGAAGTTTTTGATTTAGTATAATATTATAAAATCCAACTTCTCACTATTAGGATTGTTCTTAGGTCCCTCAGAAACCCTCTTTGAGCAATGTTTGCCTGTAGATCTTTCTGTGGTCCTGAGAATTTGTCTTAAAATATAAAGACATATTCAAAAGAATCCCATCCTATACAAATCTGTTGACTCACTGTCCTCTAATGTAGGATAGTTGTTCAGCTATTGGAATATAAACTAGAATGAAATTAAGTGAAAATGAAAACAATACTGTTTCTGGTTTTCTTCATTTCAACTCTGCTTAAGTAGGTTTTGGAGGGTTTAAATTTCACCTAGGCAAATAAGATGTTTTAGAATTTTACTTTCTGATTGTTAGGTTTGCCTTCAGCTTTTAATGTCTTGCTTTTCCAGGGTTTTGAAAGTGTTTCTTTCACGAACAGCCCAACGGATTCCATACATGACTGGTGGACGGGTCATGAGGATGCTGGCCGTAATACTCCTGGTAGTATTTTGGTTTCTCGTTGGCTGGACTTCATCTGTTTGCCAGAATTTGGAGAGGCGTATTTCACTTATTGGCCAAGGGCAAACATCTGATCACCTCATCTTCAATATGTGCCTCACTGAGCGCTGGGATTACATGACAGCTGTTGGTATGTGGTCACTTATTTAGTGTGATTGTCTTGTTCCTTTTTCCAGTAGCGTTAAAATGAAATTCTTTAGAAGCCTTGTCAAACCCTTTCACAGAGCTTAAAGAAATTTCACCCAATATGGTTTTGGTAAAACAATATCATGAAAAGGACAATAATGATATGTGGAATGAAAACTTTTTTCTGAAAGTTTCCATTCTTTTTCAAAGGTATGTAGCATTATTGTGAAAATATAGTCAAGTAAATCAGGAAGGAGACATGCAGTAAATAAAGGCAACGTCTTTGTACAGAAGCACTTCCTGCTTTCTATCTTACCAATGTGTTCCCATTTGATTAACAGTAGCTATTCTCTTGACTTAGTCCTTTTATTGGGAGAAAAAAAGGAAACATGCTGGCATTTTTTACATAGTTTTGGTCCTATGGTATACCAGACTTGGAATCTAGGGCACCCTTTGTGTGGAGATTTTCTCTGCAAAATCTCTAACTAGTCTGTCTTTCCTCTAAAAATAATTTATTGGGAATTCTCTGCAAGTCCAGTATTACACAAAAACAAAGCCAGGCTCCTCNTACAATAAGGAGTAACAATATCAGTTAGATACTGTGTTTAAAGAAGGTAATTTATAACCTAAGTACAGGTCCTTACAGTGGAGTTTTATGAGCTCAAACCAGAAATGTGTGGGAAGTGAAAATGTAGAAGCAGACAATACAGTGACAACCAATTCCTAGGTTGCCCGATTTTTTTCATAATTGCAACATAATTTCTATGAACTTAGCTACTATTAATGATGAGAACTGAATGTATACTTTAAATGCCTTTTTATATTTAGTTCTTGAAATTTCTCACAATCCTCTTGTATATGCGACTGCTTTTCCTTCAGAAATAGTGAACCTCCCAACAGAAGATAGCCTAAAGATTTATATATGAAAAAAAAAACAGTAGAAAAAATAATCTATATAAGAAGTTTAATGATTATATTTTTATACAGCTGTATTTTATATAAATGCATGCCTAAAGATTTCATTTTTAGAACTTGGTTTCTAGGGAGTGATCCCATATAAACTAACAAGAGCTCATTTTTTTAAAGATACAGTCAAATTTCCTCATTTTATTTTAAGGCAATGCTAGAAAATATATCTTATTCCATTTTACAAAAACCAATATCCTGAAATGCTTAGATCAAAGTGCATAGTTGTGTTATTGTGTTTCCTAGTATTTGAAAGCCAGTAAAATCCATAACAGGAGACTCATGAGGACTTTTGCTTTGGTTTTTCTTCTCTGGAAATGAAATTATAGGATCTATGACAATCTTGAATTCCCAGACTATACAATGAATATCCAAACGGTATTATAATTTAGAAGTGAATTTTTTTTATTAAAAGTTCACCAAAATGGGATCATATAAGATTCCTCTGCAAAAACCAAGCTCACCTGGTTAAGAAATACTTTAAAGTGTTTTAAAGAAGTATTTTAAAGTTATTTTTTAAATCCACTATTAACTTTCTTTGAGTTTTAGAGTTTCAATGTGGATTGTGAAAATCTTCAAGTATCAAAAAAATAAATGATTTCCCACATCTTGCCCATGGAAAGAAAATATAAATCATAACTATTTTTCTATGAAGCAGTGATTCTCAGCCTGATGAAAGCCCCTCACAATAACTTGAAAAATCCCCATGACTTCCTGTGGGTTGTAGAAAAACTTCCCCTCTTGCCAAACAGTTCCACCCATTGTCCCTCAATGACAACTGATATTCCTTGGCTTGTACTGTGTAATGGATATTCTATATCTCCTTTTGTCTTCTCCACTTTTCTCCATTTCTATATATTGATACCCATCAAGGCCCAGATCAATACCATACCTATTCTATTAGGTTACTAAACTTACTAGCAACAAACAACATAAGATATGCTGTTTTATATGGTAGCTATTTGCACACTTATTTCTAGTTAGACTGTAAACTTCTAGAAGACAAGAACCATATTTTATGCATCCGTGTTGTCTACCATGATACCTACCATATGGTTNCAATTCAGATGAGGCTGTAAATCAGCACCTTGTTCAGTTTTTCACAAATAAAGACAGGTCCTTCTATGAACGAGGAATTATGAAGCTCAATGAAAGATGGCAAAATATTATCGAACGAAACAGGCAATATATCATTGATTGATCTTTGTTCTTTATATAAATAAGTGACCTTTGAAAAACAGACAAAATACGTCATGACTTTTCCGACAACTCAATAAAATATTTTTCCACAGAGGTGGAATATAAATAAACAATAATATAACACCCACCACAGTCACTCTAAAGCCACTCAAACTAGTTCTTCAAAAAGTGAGTGTGAGTTTCTAGTGATGTAGCCCAGTTAAGGCAAATCATGTCAATGCTGACAGTCTTTCATAAGATGTTGAAATTTTAAAATAGATTTTTTAAATGTTAACAGATAATCCCAATTCCAACCCCTTCCCACAAACAACACACTTGCAAATAACAGGGAAAGGAAAATTAGAGTAATGTTACTGGAAGACACAGCTTTCTTCCCTGACATTGACCCTGTGACATAGTGAGAGGTCTCTAGTCTTATTTTTTGTGAGCTCTTCTCATTCATGATCTTCAATGTGGGTGCAGAGCCCTGAAGTATCTGTGTTTCACTGAATTTCTGTCACCCCGTATCAAACTTTAAAAATCTTAAATTGTATATACCAGAAAATATATACTTTTTCTACCTTTCCCACTTAAGATCCAGAGGAGGTTTTGAAGAACTTGATCCAAGTTCTAGAGAGCTGTGAAAGGAAGCAATAAAGAAAAGCCAACATGGGGCTGGCCAAGTGGCTTAGTTGGTTAAGAGCTCACTCAAGGGTGTGAGCTCTAGGCAACAGGGTCGCCGGTTCGATTCCCAGCCCGAGCTAAGCTGCCAACAGGTAGCAGGATGGCTCAGCTAAAACAAAACAAAACAGGAAAAGCCAATATGCAAATATGTGACCAGTCATGGCAGTTCTTGCTTCAGGGAGTGGGTTAGAAAATAATCGAGCCTCTATATGATGTGTATAGTTTGTGTGATTAACAGATTATTCCTTAATATTACCACACATTATTTTTTATCCAAGCTTGAAATTCCAGCATTCTGAATTTTCCCTCAGCCTCTTTAAGGGAATCACAAGTTCTACAATAAAACCTTCATAAATGTAGATACTGTAAAAAATGTATTTAGCACAGTGTCTGGCACTTCAACAAATGTCACCTATGAAGTCAGGTTAACTGAGGGGACAAAAAGTACTTCCTAGTAGAACCCCTTTTATGACCACTGGCTTATCTAATTTGCGTATTAGTTGTTTGAAATATAAATAATTGTTGCTTAAAGAAATGTTTTCTTCAATACGATAAAAATATTTCCAAGAGTTTCGTTTATGCCTCTGTTAGTAACAGAGCCCAGGAAAAATCTCAGCCCACGGAGATGATTTAGAAAATCTGGTCAGGAACCAAGGAGACCTGGGTTCCAGGTCCTGTCCTGCTGCCAACACAATGAACGCAGCTGGGTAGAACACAATTCTCTGCAGGCATGTCCTGGAGCCAACTCTGCCCGTCCCTGGGGCTCACTGCTCCCAGAGAGCTGAGAAGGAAACAGATGTTCTGCCCTCCATTGTCCTAGTTGTGAAATATGTCGCACACCCACCTCCTTCTCCATCCCATGCTGAATAAACTGACCTCATGGCAAGCAGAATAATGGCAACTCACCCACCACCCCGCTTTGTGGCCATAGACAAACTCTGAAATATATCACCAGACTACATGGTCAAATAAGGTCACTTTCAATGTTAAAATGTTTTCAAAAGTATCATTCTCATTGTTTTAATCATTGTAACTCTCATAATTGTCCTTATTTGAACCAGAGAAAATGCAAATAAGCCTCAGAATACCAAGGTGTCTGTATGCCAGTTGAATCCTAGAATGCTGGGATTTGAGCTATTTTCAAGCATTATTAAAGCTGTTTGATTTAATACTTAACTTCTGTAGCACCCACCATATTAGAATAAAAGCATGATAAGTTGACTTTCACCATGAATTTTCTAAGTGGATAATATTTAGAGAAAGATAGAAGAGGACTTTAAAAGAAACACTTGGAAAAGAAAAACGGAAAACTTCTTCATTATTGTATGTATTTATGTCATATATAAATAATTGTCAAAGGGGCTAAGGAGGGTAAAACGTTATAATATTAATACGAAATGTTTTTACAACATGGCAAACAAGGGTGTCACAGCTTGAGAGACATTTGCACTTTGAAGTTGGTTTTCCCACAGCCTTCGTAGGTGATCTTAGATCTCAGGGCTGGCACATGTCAGTATCAAAGAACTGATAATCATTCTCACTTCTTTGCTTGGCCCACCCCTTTAGAAAGATAACTTGAGATTACTTTCATTATGGTATATTAATTTTTTAAAGGCTGTACTAGTTAACTTTTTTTTTTCTAAAATTTTATTGGGGAATTGGGGGAGGGAAATAGTGTTGGGGAATTGGGAAAGGGGAGCAGCCAAGTTGTTGTTCTTCAATCTTAGTTGTGGAGGGCTCAGCAAGCTCAGCTCCAAGTCCAGTTGCACTGCTCAGCTCAAGGTGCTGTGTTCAATTAGTTGTGATTGTGCGTAGCCCACCATCTGGAACAGGCAACCTTTTTGTTAGGAGCACGTGCTCTCACCAGCTGAGCCACCCTGCCACCTGTTGGCAGCTCAGCGACAGCTCAGCTCAGGTGCAGCTCGCTGGCCCATGTGGGAATTGAACCGGCAATGGTGTTGCTCAGAGCTCACACTCTTAAGCAAGCTCTTAACCAACTGTGCCATTCGGCCAGGCCGGCCCTAACTTTTAAACTTAGTGTTACCCTTTATACGTTAAAATACCTCAGTTTTCTGAAAGCCCTATTTGGATCTTCAGATGTAAATGTGATTCCTTTTGTTACTACACCCATGCCTTCCATCAAAATCATTTAATACCAGAAATTATTTTCTAAAGCAGAATCACAACACATATTTCAACTCCCACGTAATAACACTGCAAAATTTGGTAACATCTGCACATTTTCTTTACTGATTGCAGTGTTAGTCTGAAGTTAATTATAAGAAACTGATTTTTTTCCCAGAACAACTTTTATATATATCACATTTAGTTTAATTGGTATTTTGAATAATAAATTTTTTTAGCTAGAGCATATTGTTTTGTACTGCTAATGAAATGACTTTAATGTTCAACTTAGCTATTATGAGGAGTCTTAGTTTGTTTTATATTTTTCAATATAATTCTTCATCATAGCACAGTAATTAACCTAACTACTTTCCTTTTTTTTTTTAATCTTCAGTATGACATTATATAAAAATACTGTGATGATTGGCAGGAGATAATGTTTTCTTAATTCAGCTACGTATGAATCCTTCAATTACAGCATATTTTTGTGCTAGTATTGTTTAGTAATATTTTTGCATTCACCATTCTCGAGTGCCAAGAGCAGTGCCACACACTTTGTGGTCCATCTATAAATAGGGGTTGCCACTATTAATACCAATGACAGTATGAGCTTCAGATCCTGCATGGGCCCTGCACTGTGAGATGGCACGGCCAGGTAACAGAAAGTCTACATCTCCAGTAACGCAAAACTGATAGAATTTCTGTTCATTCCTTTCAACAGATGTTTATTAAATCTCATCTATTTGCTCACTGCTGGCGCTGTCAGCTATGTGGGCAAAGGTATAAAAGAAAATAGTTGAAAGAGTCAATTCTTTCCCTGAAGGAGGTCATATGTAGTTGGGCCCGAGGAGTGGAATGACTAACAAGACTCCATGAACAATAGTCTCCTATTACATATTGTGTGGTAGTACTCTCCGCATTGTGAATTGTAGATATGCAAGGACTGCAAGAGATTAGAGGAAGGAAAACTCAGTGTAGGTTAGAATCATTTCAGGTGACCTTGTGATGGAGGTGAGACCTGAACTGGACATTGAAAACTTGGTTAAGATTTGAAAATGTGGGGGAGAGGAGATTTCTTGTGTGAACAATAGCATGAACAAAGATTCAAAAGCAAGAAAGATCTTTGGAGTGTTCAAATGGACAATGAATCTTCCTGGGTTGGGTCAGCTCAGGGTTCGTGTTGGGGAGCATTGGGAGATCATGTTAGATATGTAACATAGAGTCGTAGAGGACTGGGAATGCCAGCACCAAGCATTTGTCAAATAATAGTGAGCCACTAAAGATGTATGAATGAAGATGCATGCAATACCTCACAAAAGGCTGGCCTGAGAGTCAGAGACTAGACAAGAAGTCAGGGTCTGAGAAATATAAAGCACAAAATAACAAGGCCAAGTAATGTGGGCCAAGTAATGAAACCTATGCAGCAAGAAAATCTCAAAAGTTAGGAGGATGTGTGTCTGCCTTGGCAGGAACCCCTTATTATAGTCTTCCTTTGGGGGGGCAGGAATTATTTACAGCATCCTAAGTGGGTATGAGTGAATATTCTAATGGGAATGGGAATCAGTTAACCAAAATGGCGTCACCGAGATTTGGACAAATCCTAATACGATCAAAGTGGAGTTTCAGAAAAATGAATCTGTCACTGTTACAAAGAATAGATTAACACAGGGTGAAGCCAGGTTTAGATGGGGCATTTGAACAATAGTTGTAACAAGAAGCTTAGGCAAGGACGGTAATTGTGGGCTTCGAGAGGAATAATACATATGAGGAATAACTCCAAATAGAAATGTGCCAATGAAAGGTGCCTCTGAGTTTTCAACCCTGGTAAAGATGCAATAGTAGTACCATGGACAGAAATACAAGAGTGAGGAAAGTTATACATGAAGACCTCAGCATTTCCTGATTTGCTTTTCCTGATCCAATAGAGCTCGGCTGGAATGAGCAGTCACAGCACATGGCTGAGGGCCAAGATACTGAGTAATTGGAACCGCCACTAAATCCCGGGAGATCTTTAAGTGAGGTTCATTTTGTCCTTTGGCTTCTAACCACATCAGGACTTTAGAGTAACACTTGACAAATGTGTTTACTTGAGGGATTTTCAACAATCGGGGCACTACCCATTGTTTAAATACTGATAGAAATATGCTAAAACTTTGGCAGGTAGAACACCTTGGCACATGGGAATGGAAGTCAGTGCTTCAGTATAAAGTGGGTTACCTCTAGGTAATGCATCAGATAAAATGTTTCCTCCAAATTAGATCTTTCTCCTTGTTAACTAGATATTATCTTCCAGTGAGGTCATGTCACTAAGACAGATAAAATGAGTTGTCACAGTTATTGGTCAGAATAAACTAAAATAGCAACATTCTGTCAAATGACATGTTTTAACGATAACCATTTATTTCACATCTATGTTTTTATTTATACATTTATTTATCTCACATTTATGTCAGAAACCATGTTAAGTGCTTTACATCCATTATCTGATTTCATTAGCAAATAATCCCATGAAATATGTACTTTTATTATCCTCATTTTCCAGATAAGAAAACTGTAGCCAGAAAGGTTAAATTGCTTCAGATTATGCAAGGTAATTAGGGATTGAACGAGGGTTTCTATGCAGGTCTAGTGCGCTTCTAAAGCCTTTACCCTTAACTGTTCCACTGTGGTTGTCTCTTCTCTCTTGAGTGAGCAAACAAGGTAATTGTGAATTTTACTAAGCCTTCAGCACTCCACCCACAAAAGATATGGTATCTGTCATGTGTGAAGAAATAATGGTTCATTTATAAAATATGCCACTGAATGTTTAGCAACCTGTTTTCTCACATTTCTGGCAAAGGGTATCTTTATGTATTGAACCACATTCGATGCAGTAAGAATCTAAATTTCTAGAAGCTGCATATCAACACATTACAAGCCTTTTGTTGCCTTGATGACTTTATTCTGACCCAGATGTGCTATGAACAACGTAAACTACGTCGGCAATAGGGAAAATTATTTTACAGTTGTTTTAGGGAAAAGCCAGGTATTAGCAAACAAAATTTTTTAGAAGTCTCAGATACTGTTTAAAAAAAATAGTAAAATAAAGTATACCTTTGAAAAAAATCTTCTGTACACTGAATAAATTTTTTTAATGTATAGCATATATATTCATATGTGAATATTTTACATGTGTCGATTTCTAACTAAATTTATGTTCCTGTAATAGACACAAAGTGCATGCTAAAGAACTTAAATTTTACTTTTTCTTTGCTTTTAAAACTAATGGAAAGTTGTTTGTTTTTGTTCACACAGCTGAATTTTTATTCCTCTTGTGGGGTGTTTATCTCTGCTATGCAGTGCGGACAGTCCCATCAGCATTTCATGAGCCACGCTACATGGCTGTTGCAGTTCACAATGAGCTGATTATCTCTGCTATATTCCATACAATTAGGCAAGTGATCTGGAGAGCTAGTAAATAACTTTCTTATTTTTCTGCTGTGTTGCGGTTTAATTTACGTAAGTAGCAGAATTGGCTAAGATGCACAATGGAAAGATTTAGGAAGGATGCTGTTTTATAAGTTGATTAACTTGTCCCAGAAATCCCAAATGAATGTAGTTTTTTGTTTTAACTTTGCTGTTCTTAGTTCCTTCTGATGTGTTCTTTATTGCCTTCATTTATTTTGAAGGTTAATGCACTATTGTATTACGTTAAGCCACGTATGGGAATGTCATTGGGTATTGTTTATGATATATAATACTTTTTGTTCTGAAGATATAAAGCAATACATACATAGATTATAGATATAGATAAGTTGTCTATGTTTTCATTCATGTTTAATGTGCTGCTTTATACTTTCAGAATTTTGCTCAGAAAACATATGTGTGTGAGTTCTGCTGAATTCAAAACCAAAAACTCATTTCAAGCTGATGTGACTGATTTTTGTGTGCAATGGGGTTTTGTAATCATCACATTTAAGCAGTGACTTTCAGTAGTAAGAACATATGACCTGCCCTGCCATTTTTTGATATCACATGTATCTCTGTAGTCCATGGGCATAAAGGAGCAAGGAAGTGGCTTATGATAAGTGAAAAAAATGAAATATGCATGATTTATCTTCTGAGAATTTTCACCTGATTCATATTTGAAAATCAAATGAAAATGGCAGTGAGAACAACAACAAAAGGAAATCTATAATTTGAAAATCAACAAAAAGATGCCATTCAATTGCTCCACACAATATTAAAATTAGGACAGTTAAGAATGCAATTAGAAATTCTGAATATTTGTCTCTGCCTTCAGTGGAAAGATGAATATTAATTATCATGGGAGTCAGGGTGGAAGGTTGTGGATCTGTGGAAGTTTTGCAGAATAATTATCACCTTTCACTTTAGTAAATAATCATTAAATGATATCTTGATATCTTGCCCTTCTAGAAATACATGACGCAGAGAGCAGTTGGGCAATAGGCATAACCTACACTTTTGAAACTTTAAATAAAAAAA